>NC_054081.1:26122099-26215625 GCF_017562075.2 Anopheles merus
AACTAAACTAAACTAAACTAAACTAAACTAAGCTGCGGCATGCATGTAGCAGATTTTTGTATATTACTAGTTCAAACACCTTGGCAATGGCACACAAAGATGTAATACCCCGGTAGTTGATGGCATCTATCCTGTCGCCCTTTTTATAAATAGGAACCATCCAAGATTTCCTCCATGTTTTGGGAAAGTAGCGATTGGCTAGCGACGCATTGAACATTTTTGCAAGGATATGTGCTACTGTCGTATGACAGCGTTTCAGCACGGTAGAAGGAATTCCGTCGGGTCCAGGAGCGAAGGAAGGCTTTAGTTGCATTAGGGCTGATAAAACGATCTCACTGTCGATGAAAAGAGTACTCATGTTAATTGCGCCAGCCGGAGTGTTGACAGCATCAGCATCAATGGTATCGGTATCATTCATGCGAAGCGATCCGCGAAGAGATTGCACATTTCATTAGTGTTGGCACTTGTTGCTCCTTTGTACGTAATGGATTTCGGTGTAAGCGTGGATTTTGTTTTGCTGTGGTAGAAGCGCCAAAACGAGTCAGGCCACCTGCAGAGGTTACGTTGGATTTTACTCAAATATCTGCGATATCGAAACCTGTTATAGCAGCAGTATAAAGAGTGCGTGTCAAAGTAGATCGAGCGAGATCTTTGGCAGCGGCGCGTTGGTAGTGACGATAAGCAGCTCTTTTTACACGTTTGAGTCGTTTGAGTGTGCGGTCCGCCCAGGGGGGGTTAGGTTTAGGACGCTGAACTGGGACGCATACAATAAAGGCTTGCAGCATAAAGGACGAGAATGAGCATACTGCTTCGTCAAGTGAAACATAGTTGGAACAATGAAAGCTATTGTTAAACATTGATATCATGTCGTTCAGTTTCATATAGTCAGCATTAGCAAAGTTATAACGATAAAATGCGGTTGTCGTCGAGTTTTGTCGAGTCGTCGAATTGCGTCGGGTAGACGAGTTAATACGTTTATTAAAGTCAAACGCCGGATGGTGGGAGTCAAGAGGTACAAGCGGAACGACACTTGGAAAGACTGGCGAACACGATGTAGCCGCAGCATTGTTAGCGTAGAGCAGGTCAAGCATACGTCCGTGCAAATTATTGATGTGATTAAGTTGCACTAATCCGTTAAATTTAAATCCATCCACAAAGGTGTTGTTGGCCAGTGAGCGCGCAGTTGGTTCATAGTGCGTGATTTATGAGTATGCTGGCGAGGACGAAGGATCAGCTGTGGATCAGCTTATGCTTTGCTGATTGAAATCACCAATAACAAACAGCAGATCCGAAGGCTTCAGTGTGAGAGTGAAGCCGCTGATACAATCATGTGGAGAGCGAAGAGTCGATATCTCGGAGTTAAGCTGCGGTGGAATGTATACTACCATGACGCACAGATGAGCGTTATTGTAGGCGACGCGCTCACAAACATACTCGATAGAACGATCACGGGAAGGTTATTGTATCGACTCGCATGCGTTAGAAACGGCAAGCAAAATACCACCACCGCGAGAGCGAGAGCCGCTGAGAGAGCGATCACAGCGGTAAACAGAGAAGTTGTTGTTGAAGAGAAGAGCAGATGGAATGTTGTCAACAAGCAAAGTTTCTGTGAGGGCGATGAGATCGAAGTCAGCCTCCGATACAGCTAGATGAAATTCTTTTGTTTTAGTACGCAAACCTCTAACGTTTTGATAATAGCAGCTTAAATACTCAGCGGTAGCGTTGTCATTGTGGCGGTGGATAAAGCGGGTATACGGTAAGTCAATGAGCTGCGTTGTCAGAGCATGAGGCTTGGCGTGTTTGTTGCTTGCAATGAGCGGAACTTCGTCTAGTTGAGAAAAAAGCGATCGATTGTAAACTGGTGCAGGTGCGGAGATGAAGCGCGGTGGTTTTGGGGCGGTCCAGAAACAAGTGTTGAGTTGGGTGCTTGCAAGGTATCATTCACCGGGGGGTGACACTGTTGTGATGATGTTGTTTCAGGACCAGGTGGAGTAGACGTGCGTGCGGCAAAACGGTGAGTCGTTGTTGGTGTGCGTGTGTTGTGGTGCGGTGATCAGTACTAGTTGCTGGTGTGCGTGTTGTAAAGCGGTTTCGGGTGGCTATAGGTATGTCGAACTGGCGGCCTGCGGGCCGCATGCGGCCCTCGTCAATGCTGAATGCGGCCCGCGAGAATATTTTTAGATTTGCTAAAATCGATACAGATAAAAAAACTGTTATTACTATTTGTCGAAGTGTATTAAATTTTCCAGAGAAGAAAAATCATTTCGATGGTATATTTTCCGAATCTAACATGAATGTACTCATACCATCTCTTAAACTTATTCTACACAATCGTACACAACAATCGAGACCCTTAAGAAACATTGAATTGAATGCAAACTCAGTCGTATTATGTTTCGATTAAATTCTGAATATTAGCATAAATAATATTCAAAGCATCTGAATATTCAAAATATTAGCATAATTTTATGCACACTCGATTGCACATTCTATTTGGAAAAAATAGATTTGCGCCAAACTTCTACAAATGAAAAAGGAATGAAAATAACTTGATACACACACTTGGAAACTTCGAAACAACTAGTGATGGATTGTCAGAATCGCATTCACGGCTCAAAACCATTTTCGATCTTAGCTATAGCGAATCCGAATTCGGCCAAATAAAATCAACAGTTCCGTTCGGTGCCGTCCGAAGCCTAAAGAGCCGTTAAACTTTAAAACCATTCGGAACCGTTGGAGTCATCGGTTGTCGCACGGAGCATCTAATATGCAGTGAGAAATGGATCCGGTCCATACCTCAATTCACGAATCATCTCTCTTCAAGTGTCAAAACAAGATTTGCCGATCTTTATGGGATCTCACACCACGAACCTTCGTCAGATAAAATTTTCGTAATTTAACAAAATTAGTCGTAAAATATGGGTTCTTGTAATAAGAAATGAATATACCACCATATACCCTTTGGAACTTGGTATAAGCGAAAAATAATGTTTAAACACGTTTTATTACAATTTTCCTTTTGATCTGTCAAAAAAATGCAGGCAAATATTTTTGTTATTCATCAATCGATAGATAGCTCGGATGGCTTGAAAAAGATTCGCAACAGGCTGGTAGACTTCCCCTACCTTAGTGAAAACGTGTGGTTGAGCGATATTTTCTAACAGAACTGCCGTGTTAGAACGCGACTTATAAAAAATATCCTTTTTTAACAAAAAAGATGAAAACAATGCATGTGACTTTAAAAGTACATTAAACAATTTTTTCAAATAAAAAAGTACATAATGAAAAAAAAAACATGGCAAATTTGTAAATAAGAAACTATTCCAGATTTGAAGCGAGGAGTACAAAAAGTCAATTGGTTTAACAATAATGATTTTAAACAGTATTTTATATGAATATTGAGGTATATTTTTTATTCTCAGCTTTGCGGCCCACGAAAAACTGAAAATCTGTAATTGCGGCCCTCTGATAAAATAAGTTTGACACAGCTGCTATAGGAGATGAGGTTTGGTGGTCGTGTCGACGGGATGGAAAAAACTGTTATTGTACAAGTGCAGAATACAAGTGTATATTTTAAATATTAAACGTGCCGTGAATTTCACTCAATCACTACAATGTCGGCCAAAGACAAGTGCAAGTCAGGATCCACGTATAGATCCATAGTAGTCGATAATAAAAAGCTTGATGCTGAATTGTTTGGAGAGAGTAGTGAAGCTGGGCCAAGTAATATTCAGACAGCAACGTCAAATGTAGAGTTCAGTGAACACCCGCATTGTGGTAAGTGCAAAAATTTTAAATTTGTGACCAATGCAAATTAAACTCAATTTTAATACTTATTTTTTATCTACTCATTGCAGAGAACCAACCTTGTCCATTTGGTGAATACATTCTGCAAGAAGAATACGTCAGTGATTGGGTTACTATCGATGCATTCGACGATACGGAAGTATATGAAGAGGTCAACGAAGATTACGATGAAGCTGAGGAAACTATGCACAGTACACAAGAGTCTCACCAAGAGTAGGAACCATTTGATGAGCTTATTCGAAATTGGGCATTAAAAACATTCCAAACACATCAAGCTCTAAATGGACTATTAGAAATTTTACGTAAAAAATCGGTTGCCGAAAGATGCGCGCACGTTGCTTAAGACAAGGCAATGTGGAAAAGAAACGTCGTCCTCGATACTATGATCGTCGTTAAGGGAGGATACCATTTAATTAGATTTGGTTTCGAAGTAGTATGCTTTCGCGAACGCGTAATTGCGTTGCTGCTGTTATCATTATTAATTAATCAACCATTTTATGGTGCTTTTAGCATGCGGTTGATATCATGCGGTTTACGGTTGAGCTTCTGCTGTTTAATTGCTTTATCGCTTTAACTTACTTACTTACTTATCCGGCGCTACAACCGCTTTGCGGTCTTGGCCTGCCTCAGGAGTATCCGAAACCGCTCACGGTCTCGCGCCTTCGTCTTCCAGTCCGTTATCCCGACCTTAATAGCGGACGCCTCCACGCCATCTTGCCACCTCCATTTGGGCCTACCACGCCTCCTCTGTCCTTGTGGACAGCCTAAAAAGACTTTACAGGCTGGGTCGTCCGTTTCCATGCGTACAACATGGCCAGCCCAACGGAGCCTGGCGAGCTTGATACGCTGTACGACAGTGAGGTCGCCGTACATCTCGTATAGCTCGTCATTATAGCGGCTCCTCCATTGTCCTTCCACACATACGGGGCCAATTATCCTTCTGAGCACATCATCGTTATCGCTTTAACACAAAATATAAAAAAAAAATTTCGTAAACGTCATAATGTTTCATATTCTTAAAGCAATTGTTAGTAATTGCATGGAATTCAATAGAAATGATAAGTCAGTTATGTTTCCTTTTCACTTTAGCCTTATGAATCTTTTTCCCTTGATCGTTTATAAACGTTACTTTTCTATCTTCTAATATTTTACATTCTTTATATCTTTCTTGATGCTTAAGATTATTCCTATTTCGAGTGTTTACAATTTCTCCTTGTTCCAATTTTATTGGATCTTCTATGATGCTGTTTTCTTTAGTTAATTCTTTTTCTTTCCTGCTAATCATGTTTTGCCGATATTTTGCATACATTTGCTCTTTTAATCGAGTCATTTCAGTAATGTCTGTTGGAGCAGGGCTTGTACTCTTAAACCCTCGAAATAATTCATTCGGTGTTAATTTTGTTTCCGAATGTATTGAGTCATTGTAAATAGAAATAGCTAAATTCATTTTTGTGGTCTCCTAAAAGTCCTTAGTGGTTTCCTTATTGGACAAAATATTTTGAAGCTCTCTTAATATTCTGTGAACTATCTCAACTGTACCATTTGAGGAAGACTGAGCTACGCTGGTATGATGGTGCTGTAAGTGATTTTCTTCAAGGAAAGATTTTAGTAAGGATGAAGTAAATGTAGCCTCTTGATCCAATATTAATAGCTCTGGTTTTCCTACTAATGCCATAAATGTAGATATGCCTTTTATAATATGTACAGTATTGCGAGTTCGGTTAGGTATTGCTATAGCAAGTCTAGAAAAACGGTCACAGAAGGTGAGGTAGTGTTTATATTTGATGATAAAGATATCTGTATGCACGATTTCTAGAAGCTTTGAAGGTGTGTCCGTTAATTCAAATTTGATTTTATACGGGTGTCTGTCGCATTTCGATTTCTGACATAAACGACAAACTTTAATGTACTGAGATATTTTTTGTTACAAATTTGGGAAAAAATATGTTCTTTTTATGTGGTTTACTGACTCGAGCATTCCTCGGTGGCTTTAATCGTGATAAGATTGTTTTATTTGATCCTGCTCCGAGTCATCAGGAACATCTATTAGTAGTGATTGTGTATACAAAATTTTAAGCGAATTTGCTCTTTCATAATATTTTTTATAAAGTTTTTGTAGCGAGCAAAGAATATCTGTATTACAATAAATACCATTTATGAATTTAGGACTTGTAAATTCTTTAAGCATATTTAGCAAAACAGGTTGCGTGAAATCTGTTTTTTTCGATAATACTCCTGTTATAGTTTGGAAACAATGTGAGAAACTCTTGACTTTCAGAATTCGTTTTTCTTAGGATTATCTGATTTCGGAATTCGTTTAACGGCTTCTCAGTACTTTGTTTGTAATCGTTATCATTGGAATCTGATGAATGCTGTGTCATTGTACTTTCTGATAAATTAATTTTTGATTCTGGATTAATTCTTGATAGTGAATCAGGATTGTTATTTAATATTCCTTTTTTATATTAAATATCAGATTCAAATTCCTCCAATTCAAGTTTCCAACGTAACAGTTTTCGATTTAAATCTTTTTTTTGTCGAAGCCAAAGCAACGGTTTATGATCCGTTCGAATTTCAAATTTAGTGCCATATACGTAAGGCCTGAAATGTTTGATGGCAAAGATGATGGCTAAAAGCTCTTTTTCTGTTGCGAAATATCTGCATTCCGTGTTATTTAGAGTCCGAGAAGCGTAGGCAATTGGATGTTCTTTTCCGTCATCAAATTTTTGAGAAATAACAGCGCCCAACGCATAATCGCTTGGATCTGTTTCCACTATAAACTTTTTGGTAAAATCTGGGTATTTCAGTATTGGATCAGTTATTAACAACTGTTTGCATTCATTGCAACAATTTAGATAATTTTCATCTATTACTATTTTGGAATCCTTTTTTAAGCAATTAGTTAATGGTTTAATAAGTTTTGTAAAATCTCTAATAATTTTACGATAGTAGCCTAAATTCCAAGAAAGGCTTTTATTTGTGCGGTAGTTTTAGGTATTGGCAAGTTCAATATTTTATCTATTTTTACTGGATTAGGCTTAATTCCTTGTTCAGTTACAATGTGACCCAAAAACTCAAATTCTTTCCTAAGGAACTCACATTTGTTAATTTCTATTTTTAAATTAGCAGTTGTTAATCTAGAAAGTACTTCATTTAAATTTTCTAAGTGCTGTTGAAGACAACTGCCAAAAACAATAATATCATCTAAGTACACTAAACAGCGTACCAATTAATTCGTTAAGAATGGCGTTAATTGCCCTTTGAAACGTACATGGGGCTTTTTTAAGCCCAAAAGGCATGCGAATTAACTCGAAGAGACCTTCATCAGTATTGAATGTAGTTTTCGGTCTATCTTTTTCTTCGACTTCGATTTGATGAAATCCCGACTTGAGGTCTAACGTAGTATACACATACGACCTAGCTTATCTAAAATCTCCTTAATGTTCGGGATGGGGAATTTTTCGCCGATCGTCTTCTCGTTTAACTTGCGATAATTAACTACGATTCACCATCTCTTTTTACCAGTACAATTAGGTTTTTTTGCATAACGCAAATTGGCGATGCTAACAAAGAATGCTGAATTATACCGTCCACAAGCATTTCGTTAATTTGTTTATCTACCTCTGCTTTGTGTGCGTGAGGGTATCTGTACGATTTACTATGGACCGGAATTTCATCTATTCTGTATCTATTCTGTATCTATGTAGTATCTATTCTGTGTTTTACGTTGCTAGTAAATGAAAGTTTATGACCCGTTGTGTGTATAACGGAGATATGTTTGTGCAATATTTTTAATAAATCGGTTTTTTCTTCAGAATTGAAATAATCAATTCTAATAATTCTTCTGGATCCGAATCTGACATTGTTTCTGAAAATATTTCCATCATATTAACCTCAACAGTTGCTTCCACTGCTAAAGTAGTAGCTGGTTTGGTCCAATAAAATTCAGCTTTTTGTCCAAAATTACTAGCAAGAGCTGTGATGTATCCATTTTCAGCTTCATACAAACCAGAAGGTATGACCACATCTCTTTCTTCTTTGGCTCAACAACCGATGCCGGTCAAGGCCTGCCAACACACTTGTGGGGTTGGCTTTCAGTGACTTATTGATTTCTCCCCATAGCAGGATAGTCAGTCCTACATATGGCGGCACGGTCTATTTGGGGCTTGAACCCATGACGGGCATGTTGTTAAGTCGTACGAGTTGACGACTGTACCATGAGACCGGCTCAATCACATCACTAATCCTAATATCTCTTGGCAAAAATACGCTTCCATTGTATTGGGCAACAGGAACCTTAATATGCCTTACAGTGTGTGCGTGAACCGTCTGCTTATCGCGACCCATTTTTCGGAACACAAATCTATCGTTGTATTTGGGAAGATCAGCTTGTTGCTTTGCAATCTAGAATTGCTTCTAATTTTGATAAGCTTTCGTACCCTAATATGCCATCAAAATAATCATGAAATTTATAAAGGTAGAATTTTGTGTCTGTATCAAAAATATTACAAGTGAATTTTTTGTTCGACTTGTGCTTGCCAATGGTGTTTGTTATTGTAACTGTATTACATTTATGGATTGTAGAATCACTCACCATTTCTGGTGAAATGAAATTTTTATTGGACCCGCTGTCAACCAAAATTTGAGCAATTTTCTTACCTATTTGTAATGAAACGTATGGCAAACCATTTGTTTCGATTTGAATTTGTCATACTTTTTTTTCAGAAGAATTTGCTGCTTGGGTCATATTTTGACAGCTCAGTGAGGGATACAGTTCCGACCCGCACGGAATGATCGATTCCGCTGTGACGCTCATAACTATCATTTTTGTAAGGAGAAGACAGACGCTTCGTGAACTCGAATAGAGAAAGACGTACTTGTGCGCAACACTTAAAACACCACGGATTTTATTCAGCCATTTTTTCATTAACTTCATTAAAACTTGTAATTTGTAACACAACGTAAAACTAAAATAAAACTAGCAAACGTAATCAAACCCGTATAAACATATGGTACTTCGTGACACAGGATGGTGATTCTGATCGTTTAGTGTGGTATTGGTTTAGTTGTTTGGAGTTTTTTGCGTTAGTGAAGTGAAATGGCAATGTCTAAAGGCCACTCGGACGAGTCGGATGAGGAGTTGCGTGGTTTCGCAGAGGAAGATCCCGAAACCGCAATTAATACAGTGTTGGTGAAAGAAGCATCCTTACTTCAACACCACTCTACGGAGTCGGATAATAAGATAGTCAGGGGAGCCTCGGGGGTGGGCCCTAAGACAGGAGCATTCGTTGAGCCTGACGGGGTGAAAGAAGTGAAAAAAGCTGAACGTGATGGCATAATCCGGTATTTGAAGCGTCAGGAAGTGTTTTTGCAAAGTTACGCACAAAGTGACGCAATGTATGTTCCAACAAGGTTGAAACGTGTTCGTTCGTATTGGGAACAATTCCAAGAAGTAACCCGTGAAATTCGATCGATCGAGGGAATAGTCCAAATAAACGAAGAGCTGGTGGACGAAATCGACGAACAGTACATGTTGTTGATCGGGTAATTCGAGGAAAAGTTGAAGCGTCCAGAAAGTGACAGTGCAGTGGCAGTACGTGTTTTGGACGAACAAAAGGTTCGGCTACAGACACTTGCGCTGCCCGAATTTTCGGGAAATTATGATGAATGGTTGCCTTTTTAAAGTTTGTACAAAACGGCAGTCCATGAAAACAATAGTTTAACGGATACAGAAAAGATAATGGCTGCTATTATTGAATCCGTCCGTAGCGGCGGCGTACGGCGCTCATTTGTAAATGAATTTATAACAGCCAAATGACAGTATACCACACCTGTTAGTATGCGTAGTTCAGTGCTTTGTCGTCATAACTACGATCAAAGATACCGTTGATCGGTTTTCAGAATCGGTAATGAAATTGTGATTCAGTTGAAAGTGCAAACATTACGTGCATGTGTTATAATCATTTCGCCTTTACACTTAAAATGTTTTTCATTCTGTTTTCCGACGACGACGAAATACAGGAAAAAAGAGATTTGCGTAACAAACGTAGAGTTTTACGGAAAAAAGCAGATCCTTTTAAACTATCAGACACAGCGTAAGTAAAATAAAATTGTATTTAATTAAAATTTTAATTTCTTCGTTTTTTGTAGGTTTCTTCAATGTTTCAGGGTTACGAAACCAATTTTTTCGTTTATTTTGGAAAAAATTGAGCCTCAATTAGAATGTATTAAAAGTAATGGAGTGAGTGCAAAAATTAAACTTGCTGCTTGTTTGATTTTCTTCGGAGAGGGCAGATATCAGCACGGAACTGGACAAGACTTCCACATAGCCATGGCACAAACAACGTTTTCAAACACTTTGCGAGATTTGATACCACCTCTTATCACACTATTGGGCGATTGGATACAATTGAATATGACAGAATCTGAAAGAATGGAGGCAAAACAATATTTCTTTGAAAAGTCGGGAATATCAGACGTGGTGATGTGTGTAGATGGGACCCACATAAGGATAGTAAAACCCAAATATCGCCCCCTTCGCTATATCAATAGAAAAAAATATTACAGCCTCAATGCTATGATTGTAAGTGTGGATAAAAATATAGGGCATTGTATATATTATAATTATTATATTTTTTTCTATTTAAACAGGTTTGCGATCACAAATATCGCATCAGAGCTGCGGACGCTAGATTTGCAGGATCTCATCATGACGCTTATATTTGGAGTGTTAGTCCCATTCGCAAACATTTTAGAGATCTACATAGTTCTGGAATAACTGACAAGTTGTTGGGTATGTACATATGTATACCAAACATTTGTTTTACTGGCGATAATTTGTTTATTTTTCATCATAGGAGATGCAGGGTATCCTTCCGAACCATGGCTTATAACACCCAATCGTAACCCAGATTCAGGCACACAAGAATCTATTTTTAATACATTTCATGCCAGAGGACGAAACATCGTTGAGAGAACAATAGGAATACTGAAATCCAAATTTAGATGCCTGCTTGGAGCAGATGGGCGTCTTAATTATTCGCCAAAAAGTGCACAAATATTATAAACATATGTTGTGCACTACACAACATATGTATAGAAAACAACATTGGTTGGCAGCAGAATCTTGATGAAATGTTTTTGTTTAGAAATGATTAAATTAAAAACGATATAATAAAAAAAAAACATTAATCCCAGCATGAATATTCTAATGTTTTCATATGTTATCGTAAAGGAGTTTCATTTTCTTTCTCAGCATTCCTTTTGTAAATTAAAAAAGATGTATTTGCATTAACACTGCAATATTTTTGGTTATATTTAATTGGGTTTATTTTTTAAAATGGCCAGTCGTTCATAGCTTATTCCTATCTGCTTGTTCGCTTTAGCCAATTTTAATTTTAATTTCTTATCAGCTATTTTCATCATTAGTTCCAACTTCTTATTTGATACTTCGCGTTTTTGGTCCAACAGCTGTTGATTTAAAGCTAGTTTCTTATTCGCTATTTCTTTTTTAAAATTAAGCTTCTCTCTTTGAAGAGCCAGTTCTTCTTTTCTAACCCCTAGTTCCTTCACTTTGAGGTCAAAAATTTTCTGCTGCATTTGATTGTACTTTACTATCTCTATCAATTTCAATTGCGGCAGTGTTTTCTTTTTCGCGGGGTTTGGGAAGAAATCAAGCTCTTGATCTTCTTGGTGCTCTTCATTTGCGACACTGTTTTCACCAGATAGCATATCATTAATTAATGGCGGCAAAAAGCTACCACTTAATAAAACAGGTCGTTCTTCATTTTCTGTTATTGTTGTAGTTGTTGTTGTTGTTGTTGTTGTTGATGATGATGATGATGATGATGGCAATGATGATGACGGCAATGATGATGAAACACCCATCACAGGACCTTGCGTCCCTGTGGTGCACATAGGCATGTCTAGCAAATCTATAACATACTGCTCTAAGGCAGAAAAAGTATGCAGATTGCAAGGCCCCCCTCCTGTCGCTCGATACTCTTGATTGTTAAAAGATAATTTTTTTTAAATGATGACCTGTAATCAGACCAGACCTGTAATTGAATTTAAGACTTATTAGTTTTCGAGTCACATGCAAAAAATAAATAAATTACCTTCTTCCACCCTGAGCCATCCTTGGTTGGTGGACCTAATGGATTTAATTCTTTCGACACTAATTCCCAAAATTTTGCGCTCCCCTTTGACAAATCCTTGACCACATCAGTATTCGACTCTATTAAAGCAACAAGTCGTTCAAACTGCTGCTTGGTTGTTATTTTACGTTTGTCCTAGAAGGTTTTAAAATATGTAATAGTTAGTTGATTTACAAATAATTGGTTGTACAATAATACTTACAGCCATTTTTTTTCACAGGATCAAAATCACACACTGTTTAATGAAACACGTTTTCTTCCTTGGGCGTTTTGATAGCAAATGCCGAGAGATGCAAAATCTGATCTGTGATTGATGCTACGAAAATCTGTCCTTCATATGGTTGCCATGGTAACCAACCAGTAATACAGTGGGTAACCATGGAAACAATCTAGGAGCCTGTTAACAATATACCTTCACAAACAAGCTGCGCTAAAACAAATGGGAATTGGTGGTGTAAAGGAAGACGCAGCAAAGATACGTGGTTCGATACCCATGCTGATCGTTAATTAATAGCAAGAAGGAATGTAGGCGGTAGTTTTTTTTTATTAAGTTCCACGATTTTTTTATCATTACAACGGCCTTGTAGGTCGTATATCGTGACACTAAAAATTTAACATTTTTGATGATGAATAGGTCGTGAGGGGGGGGGGGGGTAGCATTTTTCGTAGGGCCCAATTGTCTTCGGGAAATCAGACGACCACGGGACCTCATTCGACCTATGGGACTAATAACTGGTCAATCATCATTATCATCATTATCATCATCATCTTTTTCTTCCTTTTCTTCTTCTTTTTCTTCTTTTTCTTCTTTTTCTTCTTCTTCTGCTGCTTCTTCTTCTTCTTCTTCTTCTTCTTCTTGCATGCTGGCCTAAACACATGCTGACATAACATGCTGGCCTATACAGGCTTTGGAGGCTTATTTACTTTCACGAAGCAAGATGGTCAATCCTTGCAAACGGGCCACGATCCATATGAACCCACGATGTGCATGCTGTTAAGTCGTGTGGTTCATATGCCATATGCCTGCCTTCCTACGACACTTCATAAAATGCCGAACTTAGATAGTTTAATCGGTTTAGTCCATGCATAGTTATACCTACCTTTGGATAGATAACATTTTTTCCTTGGCCTTGGCCTCATAAAGACCCGACGAACAAAACGAAAATTCTATATTATTATTTTGAGCGTGAATAAAGAGGACATCAATCATAAGTTGAATCAATTGTAAACTAACTCGATAAAAATTGCCAAGCAATGTAGCATTTTTGAATTTTTTTTTCACTAATGAGACTAACAAAACAACAGCTAAACTTATGCATAAATTTAAAGTAGTTATTTTTATTCAGGAGGGACAGTTTTGAATTATAAATCATATTTAAAAATATTTTAAATTGGTAGCGTAAAGAAAATAAACAAACTACAATGAGAAAAAGGGTTTACGATGTACGAAAATGGATTCACGTTTCAAAACAGAGCGAAAAAATAATAGAAATGCACGGATCCGCGACCAAAAATCTGGCGGATTTGCTCCCATACAAATGGGAACGAACGTCCCCGCGTAGTACAGTTCATTTTGTGTGTAACCGCCGGCGTCCCGCAAAACAAAATCGAGCAGTTTTTGAGCTCGCTTTCTAGCTCGCTTTCCGCCGAAACCGATCGAGAAAGCGAGCAGAAATGTCCGAAGAACCGATCGAAGCTCTTGATCGGTTGAAGCGTTTACGGTATTTCGAGAGAGCGCGCTGTATGTGTATGTCTCTTTTTGACTAAAAAGCTCCGGTACGCGACCGTGTTGGCGCAAAAATGATAATGGCCGAAAAATTGTTCACACCCACGTTCTCTTTCTTCTCTCTTTTCCCTTTCACCTCGCTTTATCGTTATTGGTTTTTGCTCTCTAGCTACATGGAGCGAGTAGCTGACAAGTTTTCGATCGCTTTGCGCAGCGGGGTATGAAGCCGCTTGGAAGGCGCTGGAAAAAAGATACGCCAACGAATATCTTTTGAAAAAGCTGTATGTAAATGAACTGTTGAATATGCCGAAAATGAAAACGCGCAAAACAAAAGACATCCACAGCGTTGTGGATAGTTTCGAGCGAAATGCGAAGCTTTTGGACCAGCTTGGCGAAAAAACCAGTGGTTGGGGTATGCTTTTGACTCAGCTTCTTTTGTCAAAATTGGATGATGAAACTCAGCGGAATTGGGAACGGCAGTTAGAGAGTGATAGCGAGTGTTCGGTGCAAAGTTTGTTCGATTTTCTTCGAACAGAAACGCGTGTTCTGGATGCCATGGCGGTTGATCAACACAGTTTGGGTGTTACGAAGAAATCTGATCGTTGCTTTGTTAATCTTGCTCTCAAAGGAGAAACGAAATGTGCGCAGTGTAGCAAACAGCATAGCATAGTGGTGTGCAGGTCGTTTGGTGACTTAACAATCGATCACAGGTTGAAGGTGGCTATGCAGAAAAGGCTTTGTTCAAATTGTTTGTCGCCTAGCCATTTTGCGAGCAAGTGTTTTTCTAAAGGTCGATGCGGCACGTGTAAAAAACGCCATCATTCTTTGCTTCACAAAGAAGACATGCCTGTAATCGAACAAGTGCAACAAGTGTCAGATGAAGAAAAAGAGCAAGAAGTGTCGGCGGAGTCTAGCAGTATGTTAGCCACGTCACCTGCACTGAAATCGTCTACGCATGGGCAAGTGATATTGAACAGGTGCACAAGAATAGAAAATGTATTTTGAGAAAAAAATTATTACGTAAGTTGTGTCCTGAGTCTATCTCTAAAAACATTATGTGGCATGTTGAAATCAAATAAATCAAAGTTATTTATGAAAGTTCGACACATAGCTGACATAGGATCAGACTGGCCAAAACGAGTTCTATAACGAGGGACGGATATGAATTGACGTGTACGTAGATTCCTAGATGGCGCGTTAAATTCTATCGTAGCTAATAGAGTAGGAGCATCAATGTGGTGGTTAAGTAGTCCTGATATAAAAAGGCATTTAGCTATCTCACGGCGCTTTTTCAACGACTGAATCCCTAAAAGCAGACACCGGGAATGGTATGACGGTAGCACATCGCCCTGTCGCCATGGTAAGAGTCTTACAGCATATCTAGTCGCTTTTCTTTGGATGGCCTCGATTCGATTACTCCATTGTTCGGTACAGGGGTCACTAACAATACTGCCATATTCTAACACAGATCGAACGTAGGCACAGTAGATGGTATTTATGGTCATAGGATTACGGAAGCCTTGCGTTGATCGAATAATCCAACACAGTAGTTGGTTCCCTCTAGACACTATATTCTCTAGGTGATCGTTAAATGTTAAACGTGTGTCGAGAATGATCCCAAGGTCGCGGAATGTATCGGTGCGTTCAACGGATATGTTATCGATCTGGTAGTTAAATCGTGTGCAAGACCGAGAACGGTAAAAAGACAAAACACGACATTTTTCGATACATAGCACCATTGCATTATCACGGCACCATATGCTAAACAGGTTGATGGCATGTTGAAGATTGATGCAGTCATTGGTATCGTTGATAGGAGCAAACAGCTTAACGTCATCGGCAAACAGAAGAAAACGGTGTTTAGCTAGCAATTGCCCTACATCGTTTATATAAAGAATGAAGAGCAGCGGGCCCAAATTGCTGCCTTGAGGAACCCCTGAGGTGCCAAGCACCTCTCTAGATGTATGATCGTTTACCTTGATCTTGTATGAGCGTTCTGTGAGGTAGGAATGCAACCACTTAACTATTTGTTCCGAAAACCCTAATTTGTGCAATTTGGCGATTAAAATGTCGTGTGAGATGAGGTCGAAAGCAGCTTTCAGATCGGTGTAAATAGCATCCACTTGACCTCCGGAGTCGAGATTACGTTTGCAGAAACTAACGAATTCAGTGAGGTTCGTTAATGTTGAACGTTTGGGTACGAACCCGTTTTGGTTATCCATGATATAATTCGATGTAGCGGAGAGCATAGGGCTGTAAAGCAGAAGCTCAAAAGCTTTTGACACCGCACAAAGTGATGTGATACCGCGATAGTTTGAAGCACATGAGCGATCCCCTTTTTTAAATATTGGTACCATCCACGAGGTCTTCCATAAGCGTGGGAAAATACCGGAACTCAATGACGTGTTGTATATGTTTGTTAATATAGGTGCTAGGGATTGATAGCATTTACTGATGATGAACTCGGAATGCCATCGGGACCAGGAGCTGTAGATGGTTTAAGGCTTTTGAGGCACTTTTCTACTGTGCGTATATCAAACGTAGGAATGGTGTAATCAATCATGTTTAGAGGTGTGTAAGATGTGGCCCTTGAGATCACCGTTTGATCTACAATTGGGGTGGAGAAGGCATCGGAAAATCGTTCAGCAAAAATGTTGCAAATATCTTCGGGTGACGTGCCCACGGAATCATTATATTTGATTGTGCATGGAACTACGTTTGAGCGTCGTCTGCTGTCGATGAAGCGCCAAAATTTGCGGGGATGTCGGAGAAGGTACCTTTCGATTGAAGATATATATTGCTTATATCTTGATCGGTTATACTGACGGTATGCATGTATGGCGTTGTTACGATTTTCCCTAGTGATATTACTTCTCAAAAAACGGTGTCGACTAATGGCTTTGTTTTTGGCTCGTTTGAGGATGATAAGCCTGTTATTACTCCATGCTGGAGAGCGTTTCTGGTGCATAATTGGCGTACAGGATTGTAGAGCATCTTTCATGAAAACTTACTGGTATAGGAAAGATCGGTGTGCAAAATACCCAAATGGCAAAGGCGTTAGTATCATCGTAAGGAAGAACGTTCATGGAACAAGTTTATTTTCTAGTGCTCGAACATATTACGGAAAATCAGGTTATATGCGTTTTGATATGAAAAGGTTGCCGGGTAACATGGTGTTAGCAGATCCTAATTTTTACAAGAAGGGACCGATCGATCTGTTATTGGGTGCGGAGTATTTTGTGGACATTCTTCAGCACGAGTGTAAAATTGTTCCAGCATGTAGTGATCACCCGAGTTTCGTGAAGACTGTGTTTGGTTGGGTTGCGTCTGGCAGAACAAGTTTTCCGAAGAACCAGCAAGCCGCATGTCATCTTGTCACCGCTGAGCCGTCGTTGGAAAATTTGACGGAATGTTTGGAGCGTATTTGGACCATTGAGGAGCTACCAGACAAACCTCAATTTTCGCAACAGGAGAAGGATTGTGAGGAGAGTTTTGCTCAATTTCATCATCGTGACGACGAAGGCAGGTATGTAGTTAATCTGTCTTTTAAGATTGGCGAGCGTGAGCCATTAGGCGAGTCGAAGCAGTGTGCGACCAAAAGGTTTCTGCAGTTGGAGCGGCGTTTGAAAAGGGATCCGTCGTTGGGACGAGATTATACTGCAGTGATTGCCGACTACATTATTCAAGGTTTTTTGAAGAAAGTAGCTATCGACGAAGTCGGTGATGATCAACAGCAGGGTTTCTATCTTCCTCATCACCCGGTTATCAAAAGAGCTAGCACCACCACGAAGGTAAGGGTTCGATGGCGTCGATGGGTCCGCCAAAACATCTAATGGTGTTTCGCTTAATGAGGCCTTACTGAAAGGGCCTGTCATTCAGGATTCATTATTGGACATATTATTACGATTTCGTGTGAAAACGTTTGCATTGGTGGCGGATATTAAACGAATGTATCTGCAAGTAAAGGTAGATCTGAAGCATACGCGTTACCAGCGTATATAATGGCGCGAGGATCCAGCATTACCGATAGAGGTGTATGAGCTACAACGTGTTACTTTTGGTCTGACTCCATCGTCATTCTTAGCAACCAGGGTTTAAAGCAGCTGGCGATTGACAAAGGGGACGCCTTCCCTAGAGCTCAGCAAGCGTTGCTACAAGATTTTTATGTGGACGATTTCTTGCGAGAAGCAGACAATGAAGAAGAAGCACGGCAGCTGGTCGATGAATTGATAAAACTCATGGCGAAAGGAGGATTCCATGCGCAAAAATGGAATTCTAATTCATCTGCTGTTCTGGCACAAGTGGCCTCTGATGATTGGCCACGTGCAAATGTAGTGAAGCTGAGCTCTGAAGAGCCGGTAAAAACCTTGGGTTTATCCTGGCAACCCCAAGATGACGAATTGTTCGTTGAGGCCAGCATTCCTGTATCTGATGATCCATGGACCCGGCGACGCGTATACACCATGGTGGCTAGATTGTTCGATCCTCTTGGCCTTCTAGCACCAGTTACCGCATGGGCGAAGATCCAGATGCTGGCTTTATGGATAGCTACCGACGATTGGGACGACCCTACAAACAAAGAGCGGGATATTTTGTCATGGTGTGTGTAAAAACCTTGAGTTAAGCGGAGAAACGGTGTGAAATACAAGGATGCGAGAGCGCGTTTTGGTTTCTACACATTTGTGACACTAACACAGTTACAAATGTGTGCGTTTACTTTCCGCCAGTGCGCTCAGTTTGATCTGCTCGCAACGCTCTGCTGATATCCGTGTCTCGCTTGCTCTGCTGCACCGAAAGTTCCTCTGTGTGCTCTCGTTCTTGCTACCACATGAAATCGTCAGTACAGCTCAAGGATCCGCAGCGAGCGGCCGCACGTGTGTCAACCTAAGTCCTGGACGATTGTTGTTATGATTTTGTAAAGTGTTCAAGTGTTCAAGTGTTGTGCGAATTGAAATGAAGCTGCGCGAATGATTCGTAATGCATGTTATGTACATCGCGCAGCCTCATTTCGTACCTTTTTAACAGTAATCAACGTGTAAAAAAGGATCTACGCAGATATTCGGCCACTTCAACGTTTGCATCCATGGAGTGATCGATTTTATTTTAGTTTAATATTGTGTATGTAAATGTGTGAAATCGTGTATAGTTATGTGAATGTTTCAATAAAGTGCAAAAAAAAAGATCTACGCGTGTTTGTGTTTTTGTTTAGCTTTAGATAACAAAAAAATACGCAGCGAGTATGAGCGATCGCTGAACGAAAGAAACGCACAAAGCGCAACACGAAAGAAACAAACACAAGCACACGAAAGGATGCTAGCGCATGGGCGCGAGCATTGAGAGAGCGCACCGTGTATTTTGTATGGAAGCGGGAGAGAATCGTGGAACCCGTTCCCTCCCCCTTTTTTAAGCCTAGGAAATCTTCCATCGGCTTAACTCTAGGTTTTTACGCACACCATGATAAAAATTACGCGCTCTTTGCCCGTAGGGGAACCAATACCGACGCAAATAGAACTCCTGTGGAACCAGTTCCAGGATCAGCTACCCCGTTTGAAGGAAATCAAATTTGCGCGGCATGTGGTTATCAGCAATCCGGTGAGTGTCCAATTTCATTGTTTTTCTGATGCTTCAGAGGCGGTGTATGGTGCCTGTGTTTACCTTCGATCAATGGACGGCGATGGTCACGTCAATGTGGAGCTAGTAGCAGCGAAATCCAGGCCTAGCCCCTTTGAAGAAAATTAGTCTTGCCAGACTAGAGCTGTGTGGAGCAGTATTAGCTACGAACTTGAGAAAGTGTATCGGCAGAGCGCTCAAGATGGAGGAGGCTGAAACCTTCATGTGAACGGATTCCACAATTGTTTTGCAGTGGCTGCGATCACCTTCTTACACGTGGGCTACATTTGTAGCGAACCGCGTCTCGGCGGTACAGGATAATGGAAAGGGCTATACATGGCTACACGTCAGAGGCAGTGAGAATCTGGCGGACATCGTTTCTCGTGGGGGCTTCCGAGTGAAATGATAGTATCAGTTTCGTGGTTCCACGGTCCTTCTTGGTTGATGTCTTCAGAGGACAAGTGGAGAAAGTCGATGCCGTTGGATCCCCCTGACGAAGGCGACCTTGAAAGGAAGCGAAAGGTCTTGGTAGCAGTTAGCAGCGAAAGGACTGAGGAATGGGCTGAGAGGTTTTCGCAGTTTTGGAGATGCCTCAAAGTGACAGCCTACTGCCTCAGATTTGTAAAAGGATGCAGAAAGTCCGGCGAAGTGTATCCAAGTAAGTGTCTAACTATGTTTGAAATCGTTGCAGCTGAGATGGTTTTAGTGAAGATGCTTCAACAAGAACACTTCGTAGTGGAGATAAAGGAGCTAGCGAGTGGGCGTGTCATTCCACCGAGCTCTAAATTGAAGAAATTGGGAGCATTTCTGGATAAAGAAGGATTGTTGCGGGTTGGTGGACGTTTGTCACAACTAGCAATTCCTTATACGGAGAAGCATCCTCTGATTCTGCCTGGCAGCGCACATCTGACAAAGTTACTGGCACCTGTGTACCACCTTCGAGCTATGCATGGTGGTCCGAGAGCAACGTTGGCAGCTATGAGACGAGAATTTTGGCCAATCAACGGGAGGAGCGTGGTGAACGGCGTTTGCAGAAACTGTGTTATTTGTTTCAAAGCGGCACCCACGACAGTGACACAACCTACAGGACAGCTACCGGAACCGCGTGCTACTGCTTCTCGACCGTTCTAAGTGGTTGGCATGGACTACTGTGGACCATTCTATTTGCGACCGGTGCATCGGCGGGCGGTGGCGCAAAAGAGCTACATGGTAGTCTTCGTTTGCTTTTCGGTGAAAGCAATACATCTGGAGTTGGTGGAGAACTTATCGACGGCAGCGTTTATGGCATTTCGTCGGTTTGTTTCCCGGCGTGGTCTTCCATCCAAGGTCTACTCGGATAATGGGCTCAACTTTCATGGCGCCAGCAGTGAGCTGAAAGAGTTTTATGAACTCCTGAACGAACCAGAGAATCAACAACGTATCCAGAATGCAGCTCTCCAAGATGACATCGAGTGGCATATCATCCCGCCACATGCTCCGAATTTCGGTGGTTTGTGGGAGGCGGCCGTAAAGTCTGCTAAGCGGATCCTGTGGATGGTGCTGGGCAACCAGAGACTTTCTTTTCCTGAGATGACAACGGTATTAACGCAGATCGAGGCGCAGCTGAACAGCCGTCCTTTGACTCCACTATCCGAAGACCCATCGGAAATGAATGTCCTTACGCCAGGTCATTTCTTGATTGGGGCACCCCTGACGGCGTTACCCGAGAAGGATGTCTCCAATCAACATGAAAATCGTCTGCGTCGTTATGAACTGCTTCAGCGATTGGTCCAGATGCACTGGAAGCGATGGCATCGAGAATATTTAAGTGAACTACACAATTATGGGCAATGTGTATCGCCTGTTAAAAGAGTTGAAGAGGGACAGGTAGTTCTTTTGAAGGAGGATAATGTGCCAGTTTGTGAATGGCCAATGGGAAGGATCGAGAATACTTTTGTAGGGCCAGATCAGATTGTACGAGTAATTAAAGTGTGTACTCAGAAAGGCAGTTATACCCGACCAACTTCAAAGATTTGTATTTTTCCAATTGAGGGGTAAATTTATCCTAAATTTAGAGGGGCGCCATGTTTGGATTTGAATTTACCATACATTTTGTTTAGGAGAACTTGCTGCTTGGGTCATATTTTGACAGCTCAGTGAGGGATACAATTCCGATCCGTACGGAATGATCGATTCCGCGATGACGCTCATCACTACCATTTTTTTGTAAGGAGAAGACAGACGCTTCGTGAACTCGAGAAGAGAAAGACGTACTTCTGCGCAACACTAAAAACATCACCGATTTTGTTCAGCCATTTTTCTTTAACTTCACTAAAACTTGTAATTTAGTAACACAACGTAGGACTAAAATAAAACTAGCAAACGTAATCAAACCCGTATAAACACAGGTCAATGAATTTGTCATATTGTTTTTGTAAGTTTTGTTTGCAAATAATTGCCTCTGCACTTTGCGTTTATTTGTTATATGACTTCGAAAATGTAAGAATTGCCTGTATATAGAATTGCGTGGCCGTTTCCCTTTTTATTTCTTTCTATTTCTTCTTTGTTGTGCGGCTTTGTTAAAAAAATATTTTGAAAATTTCTTTCGACGTTGCTTGCAAATTTTCTTAAAAAAATAGATCCAATGATTCCCGTTACCAAAAGAACCTCCACTTTGTGAAATTTCTCACAATATATAAATTTTCCAATGTACAAGCGTACTTACATTGAACCTATAGTTTGAACATATCTTCCATCGAAACTTGACAACGTTATTTTATCGGTATAATTAATAGCCGATTCTCCAAACATTTTAGCTGCATCCCAGATCAGCACATTGAAACAACCTCCAGAGTCTATTGAATAGTTTAGCTCGATTTTTTCACGATGCTCGGATAAAATATTAGCCATTGGTTTTCCTTCATTTGTGAAAATAACTTGTTGCGAAGCAACCGATTCCTTCTACCCAGAGATCAATCAAAACGTTTTTCAGCCGAAATTAGAAATGTGTATAATTTATTAATATTTCGCGAGGTGGCGCTAAAAAATCCCGTGCGTATGCTCGGGTGCGCGAAGGAATCTGCTCGTCATCGTGCTGCGCCGGTCATTCCCCCGTTAGGGCTTCGGTTCGTTCCGTCGCTGGTCGGTTTTCGATAAACCGATTGATTTCGAAGCGACCGGCAGTGCCCTCTATCGCGTGACCCGTGCAAGGAGGCTTTTGCATCTGAATTGACGGTTGACGGCGTCAACACTGGCCCCCAGTGTTTGTAAACATTGCAAACACTTTCATGCGGATACGTCAATTACTGCTATCTTGACAGCCGGCCTTTCGATTATTTTTCCGGATGCCGTTTGCACGTGTACTCGTCTGACCGCGCCGTCTCTCGATGCGATGGCTCGAACTATGCGTCCCTTTGGCCAGCATCCGCGCGGGAGTGTTTCGTCGACGATTAGCACCACGTCGCCCACCGTAATAGGTTTCACGGTGTCAAACCACTTGGTCCGCTTGGTAAGAGTGGGCAGGTAGCACGACACCCACTTTCGCCAGAAGATATCGGCGTACACCTGCGATGTCTTCCAGGTGTTTTTCATAGACTCGGCCGACACATCGTAGCTGGTTATCGGCTTGGCCCCGCACGAGGATCCCAGAAGGAAGTGGTTTGGCGTAAGTGGGGAGTCCTCTTCACGATCAACCGGAACATCTGTAAGAGGACGAGAATTGATGATAAATTCCACTTCCATCAACCAACTGTTGAACACCGCATCTGATGGATGTTTGGTAAACTGAATGTTTGCCAATGTTTTTTTCACCGTTTGTACGAGCCGCTCCCAGGCACCTCCAAAATGCGGTGCTCCTGGCGGATTGAAGGTCCACTTTACGCTGGTAAGGTTCAGCTCCTCGACGATCTTACTCATGTTTATATCTTTTAGCCCTTCCTGGAGTTCTCGATTAGCGCCGACGAAGTTGGTACCCCGGTCAGATACTATCTCGTTTGGTGTTCCTCGGCGAGCTATGAAGTTGCGGAGGGCGAGGATACAGGAACTAGTGGACATTGTATGCGCGACTTCAATGTGTATCGCCCGCACCACCAGACAGGTAAAGAGAACTCCCCATCTTTTCTCCGTTTTCCTACCGTTTACTACCGTGAACGGTCCAAAATAGTCCACTCCGGTAAAGGTGAAGGGTCGAGTGCAGGGCGACAAGCGGCATTCCGGTAGTTCTCCCATCATTGGTACATTCGGTTTCGCTTTTTTTATTCGGCATAGCTGGCACCTAGCCCGTACTCGACCACACGCTGCTCTTAGTGCGGGAATATCGTATCGTTGGCGAACTTCATTTATTAGGACAAGGTGGTTCCCGTGTCGATATTTTCGGTGGTAGAAATCGATGATGAAGTCCGTGACGAAATTAGCTTTGGGCAGGATCACCGGACGTTTTGTATCTTCGCTAATGAATGAGCACGCTTCGATTCTACCTTTGACCCTAAGGACACCATCTCGATCCATGTAGGGGCTTTTTTTGCGCAGCGGACTAGAGCGATGAACGAAAAGTGTGGGCTCGGCGTTGTCTCTGGCTTTATGAAGGATGCGGTATTCTTCCGGATATACCATCTGTTGCACCTCTCGCAATATACTTCTCTCCGCCTGCTGCAGTTCTGCGGTGCTTAGGGGACCGAACGATCGTCCATCCTTTTGACTTTTGGGCACCTTGCAGTTGTTGATGAAACGCCACACGTACCCCCCGTATTCGTGGGCACCCAGCGCCATTCGTGGGGATCTTTAGCTTCTAGTATTGCGCCAGTTCGATGTGCCACGAACGTACTGTATTTCCTATGGTCCGAATTGATCCAAAGGATAACATCCTTCGAGTCGGTCCAGAAGAACCGTTCCGAAATCTTCTCTCGATGGGCATCGGCTATACTTTTCGCAAGTTTTGTACCCAGTACAGCGGCTTGTAGTTCGAAGCGAGGCACTGATCGATACTTTAACGGCGCTACGCGGGTCTTGGCTCCCACGAGAGTTATCTCTCCGTCACTATCCCGATAGTAGCGAAAGTAGGCCACGGCAGTAAATCCGTCCTTTCCAGCGTCTACAAAGACGTGCAGCTGCAGTTTACACTTCTCCAGTGGTAGCGATAGTCGGTAACACCGCGGGATTCTAATCGCTTCTAGGTGAGGGAGGCAGCTGATCCATTCCACCCACTTTCCTTGAAGATCTGTTGGGATGGGTTCATCCCATCCGGCTCCACTTCTCCATATCTCTTGCAGCAAGACCTTTAAGTAGAAAAGTAGACCGGCGATCAAACCTAATGGGTCGTAGATTCTCATCAATACTTGGAGGACTTCTCGTTTCGTAGGGACAGTCTTCCCTTGTAGAAGTTCCAAATCGTGAGCGGGAGCCCTGAACCGAAATGTATCCGCTTGGGTGTCCCACCACATTCCCAAGATCTTCTGCGCCACGGGTGTGGCACTAATGTCTAGATCTTTGTGTGTCTGGCCGCCTTTGTCTACACAGCTAAGGACTTCTCGATTGTTCGATAACCAGTTATGTAGCAGGAAACCTCCATCTTCATGTATTTCTGTTATCTGTCGTGCTAGTTGTTTTGCTTCGTCGACAGTTTCTGTACTAACGAGCAGGTCATCGACGTAGTGATCGTTCTTTACGGATTCTACTGCGCGCGGGTATAACGAAGCGTATCTGCCCGCGTTCGTATTTTTTACAAACTGCGCGCAGCTCGGTGAACACGCTGCACCAAACGTCATCCGCATCATCACGTATTCGTCGATTTCTTGATCGTCCCGCCAACGCCACAAAAACCGTTGACTGTTCTGGTCGTCTCGATTTATAGCAACCTGGTGGTACATCTCGCGTATATCGGCCGCTACGGCTACTCGATATTCTCTAAACCTCTGCAGCACTGACGGAAGAGGAGCTAAGAAACCTGGACCAGTTAACCCCAGTTAAAACACTGGACCCTCTAAACGTTGCTGCGGCATCCCAGACTATGCGTAATTTGCCCGGCTTGTTGGGGTTAATCACGGGAAAAAATAGGCAGGTACCAGATTCTTGGGTGGGTAGCTGTTTTTTCGTCCTCCGATAGTAGTCGAACGTAACCTTTCTCCAGGTAGCTCCATATTTTATCGTTCAAGGTTTCTCTAAGCCTCGTAGTTCGTTTCATCTGCCGTTCTAAACACTCCAACCTCTTCCGAGCCATAGGTTTGTTGTTGGGTAGCTTGAGTCCTTCATGTCGCCACAGTAATCCTGTTTCATATCTACCGTCTATTCGTTTCGTTCGAGCGTGCAGAATCTCAATGGTTTGTTCATCGTGCTTCGACATACAGGTTTTAGTATCATTTGTTCGAACGTCTTCCAGAGTAAAACCTCCTTTCAACGCAGCTTCGATCCTTGCGTCAAGGTTTTGACATTCGCACAATAGCAAACCATGAGTAGATACGGGATGTTGCTCGGAAGCGCTGCGCTCTTTACCGATATTACCTGAAACCACCCAACCAAGACGCGTTTTTGTTGCAGTAGGTTCATTAGCGTCTCCTTCCACCGTCCTTAGTGGTCTAGTCAAGTGATAGTTGTCGATTCCGATCAGTAGTCGTGGCACAGCTGAAACATAAGACGATATCGGTAGCGAATGAAGTTGTTTATATTGATCCAATAACCTTTCTACTTGCAGCGATTGTGACGGCAAACCCAGTGAACGGACTGTTCGTACGGCTGGCATGATGAACTTTGTATCGCCGTCCCGCGTTCCAGAGATGGTAATGGCTGTTTCCACAGACTCGCTCTCCTCACGGGCTTGACCACCGGTCCAGCTTAGACACAGCGGCTTTGCTGATCCTTCGACGCCAAGCTCCTTCACCAGCCGGTGCTCCATTAGCGTGACGGTAGAGCCCTCATCTAGGAGCGCCGTGGTGTTCAGTGTTCGTCCACCTGGTCCATGCAGCGTTACAGGAACATAGCGAAGCAGTATACCACCATCGCCATGCGACCCTGTGGAGTGAGACATGTTAGTACCATAACTTCTATCTTCAGCCAGCCTCCGCTCGGGTTGTAAATGTAGTAACGGATGATGACGTCCGGAGCATCCGTCTACATCGCACCGTCGTGTGACGCGGCAAGCGTTCCTATGGCGTCGTAAGCACGTGCTGCACAGACGCTCGCTCCTAATGTACTTCCATCTATCGGCGGGAGCTAGCAGACGAAACGCCTCGCATTCGTCCAGTTGGTTGCAATTCTCGCTGCATGCACACTTCTGTTGGGCGGACTGGTCCGGTTGATCGGACGGTACATGGACATTCAGATGCTTAGTGGTGCGTTTTTCCTCCGTCTGTTTTGATGACGGAGAAGCGATCAGTGCAGCTTCCCTGGCGTTCCGCATCCACGCACTGAATTCCGCGAGCGTGGCTGGCGCTTTTCCCACTCGTTGCATTCCCCATAAAAACGCTACAACTGAGGGAAGGCGTCCGACTAATTCTTCCAGAATCGGACCATCGTAGCGTAGCTCTAGACCACTGGTTTTCACGGTAGCATAAATCTCCTCTACCATAACGCCGTATTCGACTATCGACTCCAACTTTTTAACTCGAGGCGAAGGAGCCTTTCTAATCTGCTCCATTAGGGTATTCACTATAAGCTGTGGGCGTCCATACATGGTGCGTAGGGTTTCGATGATTTCTTCTAGGTTTTCCGCCTTCCGAAGACGCAGCTGCACTGCCTTAAGCGCTTTTCCTTTAAGCGCGTGCTGGAGACGGTTTACGTTTTCTCTGTCGGTGAAACCGCAGAGTTGCGTAGTTTCCTCGAAGGTGGAAATAAACATACCCCATTCTTCAGGGTTACCGGAGAATGTTGGTAGTTTTCCGGCACCAGCTTGCCTAGCGGACGCTTGGCTTCGTGTTATATCGCCAGCGCCCTCCATCGAAAGACCATACGTTGTTGAACATGACGCGTAGCCATGCATGGGAGGCGGCGCTTTCGCAATCGTCTCCATTTTGCGCTCGATGCTCTCCAGTCTATTCATCACCTGGTCGAGCGGGATGGTACACTGCTCTTTCATCTTATTGAGGGTGCAGAAGGCACAAAGCCACTTCCGTGCGGAGGATGACTCACTTCCGGTCAAACAGGTAAGGTGCACGTACCGGTTACACCCGTTGCACTCAATCATATCGGTATCACCGGGTATGTTGCAGGCGTAGCACGTTTTCTGTGGCGGTGCGCTCTTCTGTCTCACCCCACTCTCCATGCAGGTCTTCATCTGCTCAAAGATGCGACTTATCTCCATCATCGTGTTATCCGCCGGTTGACGGTTGACGGTTGGCGTGGATGTAGATTGCTCTTTCGTGGCGTTCGCGCACTTATCACAAAACCATTCCTGGTCTTTAGCAGCATCATCTATTGCAATGCACTTCGCGTGGTAAGCCGTTCTACATTCGTCACACACGATATATTCTTCAATACAGGCCGCCGAACACTTTCCGCAGGTGAATTCCTCGTACAAATTTTCCTCGTTATTAGCCATTTCACGACACTACTTCTTCAGCACAGTTTTATTTCCGATTTCCTCAGGAGCTTTATACCGGCAATGGGTGAGTACCGCGAAGGATAAGAATACTTAATAGTGTACCAGGGATTTTTTAGCATGTTGCGAAGCAACCGATTCCTTCTACCCAGAGATCAATCAAAACGTTTTTCAGCCGAAATTAGAAATGTGTATAAATTATTGATATTTCGCGAGATGCGCGCTAAAAAATCCCGTGCGTATGCTCGGGTGCGCGAAGGATTCTGCTCGTCATCGTGCTGCGCCGGTCATTCCCCCTTAGGGCTTCGGTTCGTGCCGTCGCTGGTCGGTTTTCGATAAACCGATTGATTTCGAAGCGACCGGCAGCGCCCTCTATCGCGTGACCCGTGCAAGGAGGCTTTTGCATCTGAATTGACGGTGACGGCGTCAACATAACCTGAATGGTTTCATAATATTCCCCGTCTGTTGGTTCTACCTGACTTTATATTGAATCTGGATGGCTTATATGAACAATATTTTTCTTTTCTATGGAAACACTAGGGGTTTTAGTAGCAATATCTAGTGTTCCAAGACAAAGTTTTTTTGCTGTTGGTTCCGGTATAACTGTTGCTGTATTGTATCGTTGTGATATGGGTTATGTTGTGGTATTTGTTGGGTGTTATTGTTTTGGTATTGACTATGTTATGGTTGTTGCAAATAACTACTTTGATTTTGGATACGTTGGAAGGATGCGTGATTATTTGGGTAGTTTATGTGTTGTGATGAGTGTTGATTATATGAAGTGCCATATGAACTGAATCATTTAATCGGTTGAGAAAAGTTTCTTGAAGTGTTAGGATAATAAGTAGTACTGTTGTGTTGAGGTTGGAAATTACCCTTATCTACCCATAAATTGTTTAATCTACTTTCATCCCAGCATGTTACTCTATCTGTAGAAAATTCCGCCGGTTGTGATATGAGAGGAAAATTGTGATATTTTGGGAATATAAGGAAATAACGTGTAGGAGGTTGAACTTTCACTTTGCTAATGTTTATTCACTTTTCCGTTTGAGTTCATTTTGTACATGCTGTAATTCATTATGTAGTTCATCTAATCCATATCTATTTCCTTTTTTATATCCTAGCCTTCAAGTGTTGTCTGTTCCTAATCCCGTTACCATAATCCCTTAATTCATGCCATAATAAAATATAATTCAAATGTAATACATAAATATAAATTCAAACATTCCGGCCACCTAAGGAGAATTGTTCTGTAGCTCACAACTAATTTACGTAATCCTATTCTAATCCTAAGTCTATCACCAATATATACACGTTTTAGATCCGTCTAGCGGATTGCCTACTCATAGGCGCAAACATTCCCGACCACCTAAAAATTCAAACTTTTACCCACTTCATTGATTTTCCTTATTTATCTGCCGATACCTTAATTCATTATATCTCACATTAATTTCACTAGATAACTTTATCAATCTAGGGCCTCTAGTCCATCTAAACCACTGATAAATTGATGTTTTAACAGTTAGATCCCTCTCTTATGCATTCCACCACCACTTATAATTATCTATGTATGTTGTACTAATTATCAATAGTTTATCAATCACTCATCTAACTGCTACTTCCCTTTCACCTTTTCGACGATCACTGGTTAGGCAAAATACAAATACGAACTACTATCGCTTCATATCTTTCGCGTTGGATGTTCGCAATGTTACTACCCGTACCACACCGTCACTCCCTTGATGGACTTCTGACACCCTTGCTAATGGCCATTTCGTTGGGGGTACATTACCTCGCGTAACAAGAATAACATAGCGAGCACGATTGCGGTTACAGATCCATCCCACTTCGTCCTCGCATGGAGCTGTTGAAGATCTTCCGTCTTCCATCTGACCCAAAACTACTGAAACGGTTTTCTGAACAATCGCCAATGATTTAAACGGTTATCTGGGATGTCCTTCATATCGATCTCTATAACGTGCTGCAGGTGAGATCCCGTCAAAAAGTGCCCTGGGGTTGGCGCTTCAAAGTCTGACGGGTCATCTGATAGTTGGGTAATGTGTCTCGAATTCAAGCACGCTTCGATTTCTGTAAGTAAAGTGGTCAAGTCGATGCAGAAGCATTTCCAAGAACCCTTATTAAATGAAATTTCATTGATCTTACGGCAGCTTCCCCCAATCCACCAAAGTGAGGGGCACGAGGTAGGATGAACTTCCACTGGATTGTATTTTCCGCACTCCATGCTGAAACCTCTTCTCTATGCTTTAGCGAACATAGCATTTTATATAACTGATGTAGCTCGTTTGCTGCTCCCTTACAGTTGGTTCCATTGTCTGAATACAGCTCCGTCGCCAACCCTAGTCTTGCAACAAATCTCCTGAGTGCAGCCAAGAAGGCTGGAGTGCTTAGGTCGGACACTAATTCCAAATGAACGGCTCGAGTTACAAAACAAACAAAAACGGCTACAAATGCCTTTGTCGGTGCTCCTCTTCGATGTTGTGCCTTGATCCATACAGGCCCGCAATAGTCCACTCCAGATATCGCAAATGGTCTTGCTTCTGTAACTCGATTTGCAGGAAGGTCGTCCATTGGTTGAATCACTCCCTTTGTATTACATTCGAAGCACCTAATACATTTGTGGCATACTTTCTTCACTATCGATCTTGCCCCAAATATCCAAAATCGTTGTCTGATCGCAGTCAGAGTTGTTTATACTCCAGCGAGCAATTGTTTTAGGTGATAATGTTCAGCCAGCATTCTTCCCAACATATGGTTTTTTGTAGTGATGGGTAAATACAATTTTTTTTCCGGAGTCGGATTGATCCGACTCCGGCACCCCTCGGAGTTGGACTCGGAGTTACTCCGAACTGTTTAGCGGGGGGGGGGGGGGTGCGTACGGAAAAACCCTCGGTCTCATCGACTCCGAGTCCGGATCAGTCCGGAGTGATCCGTTGTGATCCGGAGCGATCCGGAGTGATCCGGAGTTATCCGGAGTAATCCGGAGTTATTCGGAGTAATCCGGAGTGATCCGGAGTGATCCGGAGTAATCCGGAATGATCCGGAGTAATCCGGACTGATCCGGAGTTGAATCCGGTTGTGATCCGGAGTCGGAGTCATATTTTGCGCACCGGAGTCGGAGTTGATCCATGACTCCGCTCCGGATTACCCATCACTAGTTTTTTGGCACAGCTATTGGATTTGTTGTGAGCATTTTGTAATTTTCCATTTACCCGAATGATCCCTTCTGCGTCGATAAACGGCTTATATCGTCTCAATGAAGATGACTGGGGAATTTCCTTCTTACTTGTGAGACAACTTAATTCGTTTTCAAAACATTGTTTCTGAGCTAGTCGACACAATACCCGCTCTGAACGCAGACGTTCTTCTGTGGTGAGGATTAGCGTCTCGTATTGAACTACTGAAGATCCATGCCATTCTGACTAGTGATGTGCTGTATGGAGCGCACCCACGACTCTGATCCGACCCCGACTATTGTTAGTTCGATTCCGACTCCGGAAAAATAGAACCACTAGATCCGCCCGGAGTCGGAATCGTCCGGAGTCGCCCGGAGTCGCCCGGAGTCGGAGTCGACCGGAGTCGTCCAGAGTCGACGACTCCGAACAACTCCGGATGACTCCGACTCCGGGCGACTCCGGGCGACTCCGGACGATTCCGAACGGCTCCGGATATTGCAGCGCGGACCCACCTTCCGGAGTCGATTCCGAATTTATCGGAGTCGGATCGGAGTCGACTCTGGATTTTTGCCAACTTTACCCATCACTAGTTCTGACTCTCTCTTTTATCGCATTTGCACACCTTGTAAGCACCTTAAGCAGTAACCTGCTATTAGCCGAAGCTTAGCGATAAATGTCTCTTCGTTAACTGAAGAGGCTATTAACTCCACCTTCCGTTCTTCGCCTGTTGATATTGCTCTATTGCTCTGAAGGGTCTATATTCCGCACATACAAACATGCACAATATCCACGCTCAGATGCATCACAAAATGTAGGTACTCAATCGTCTCACTCGAGCACACCAACCGTGGAAGCTTTACATGTTGCAGCACATGAAGTTGGGTTGCAAAATTTTTCCATTAACGACTCAAGCCTTCCGGCAACTCTTATCCCAAGGCCAATAAATTCCATTAACATCTTTCAGCTTCCATAATTGCTGCATAAAGATTTCTGTCACCATTTTGACGGGGTCCACAAATCCCAGAGGATCGTAAATCCTTGCGATCGCCCCATTACATTTCGCTTGGTAGCACTGGATGACAACATGATGCTAGGAACACGTACTCTCATTATATCTGTCCTCGGCTCGCATATTACTCCTAATTTACTAATCATGCTTTCTCCCACATTTAATACATGCACATCTGCCTTGGCTAAATCTTCCTTTATAATTCCCTTTAATGCCAACATTTCGACCACGTCTTGTCGTATTAGTTTTGCTTGATCTGCAGATTCGGCACCCGAAATCAAATCATCAACGTAGAAATCGTTGTACCATCCTTTTGACGCCTGAAATTCACTCTCACCATCTTCAAAGCTCGCCTTAAAGTTCTTATTGCCAGGTACGAATCACATATGGTTCCATACGTGACAGTGTTTAGTTTCAATGTACCCACTGGCTCTGACTCATGTGATCGCCAAAAAATGCACTGCAGCTCTCGATCCTTCTCATCTATCTGCCGATACATTTTCTCCACATCGGCTACCATTGCTACTTTGTTAAACCGAAAGCGCAATAAAATGGAGACAAGATCGTCTTGCAATTCAGATCCGGTCAACAATATCGTTCGAAGACCTTCCACTGTCTGTTTTGCACGAAGCATCAAACACGACCCTGCACTTGGTAGTTGTGCTGTCTAACTTCCATACGGCATGATGAGGTAAATAGTATTGTACACTCTGTTTGTTCCTCTCATCGGTTACCTTTGTCATGTGACCTAATTGAAGATATTCATCCATAAACTTATGATATTCTTCGCTCAAGCATGTATCCCTCTTCATTCGCCGCTCTACTGCTCCGAATCGGTTTAGAGAAATTTCATATGATTCTCCTATTTTCCTTTTATAGTTATCCTTCTTTGGCAACTGTACTATGTATCTTCCATCTACATTTCGTCGTGTTGATTTATCATACCATTCTTCACATAGTTGCTCCTCTGTTGACAAAATCTTCTCCTCAGGAATATCTTCCAATCTTACTAGCCTTTCCATTGCAGCATTAAAATCATCATCTATCGCACATCCCGCAATGCTTTCGTTGAAATTGTTCTCAATAGCTTCTGTCATTTTCCCGCTGACAATCCAGCCTATCTTTGTTTCTAGCAATCGAGGAAGATATGACGCCAACCTTATTTTTCTTTCACCCAGCAACTCTGCAAACAAGCCGTCTCATATTAGAATATCAATTCGCTGTGGCTTGTTGAACGTTGGATCTGCCAAGTCTATGCCTGGTGGTATGTTTCATCGATTGACTTCTACCATTTGACTCGTATAGTCGGATGTAACCTTCGGTAATACCAAAAAATTGCAATCCTGCTTGAAAATCGGAAACACGCGATCTAATGCTGGTAGAAATCATACTGGTTGCAGTAACTGCCACTGCATCCACTTCTGATAACGGTCTGGACATTCGCATTCTCTTCAATTTTAGTTATTGTACCAATCGTTCAGTAATAAAGTTAGTCTGCGAACCTTGGTCTAGCGACGCCCTAGCTGGTAACTCTTCATTATCACTTCCGCGAATCCACATTAATGCTGTTGACAACCACACCATGTTTCTAGTTCTACCTGATACTCTGGTTGTCGCATTAATCGTTGTCGTTTCTTCTCCATTGGGTGTAAGCTGCTCTACCTGTGATGCCTGTGCTGCCACTTGGATCGCTTCCTGTCGTTTACAAAGTAGCGTGTTATGTTTGCCGTTACAATGACCTCATTTACTCTCGTTCCGACTGAATCTTATTTGATGGTTCCCCTTCAAGCAGCTAAAACATAAAATTTGTTTGTTCACCAACCCTTCCCGTTGCAAATGTGACATACCTTCAAACGTCGTACATTCCAACAAGAGGTGATTTGCCTTACATCCTGGACAATCCCTTTTTCATTGTATGCAGTCTGGGCGGCGCATGTGACAGCATATGAGTGCGGCAAACGATCTCTGTTTATCTTCTGGTCAGGCAAACGATTCCGCTGGTATGCCTTTGTTGCTGACCATGTCCCGATCACACCGATGCTATGATGCGCTGTACTGTTAAGAATTCGAATCCTTTTCTCGCAAAATTCCATCAACAGGTCGAAGGTGTTGGTCTTGTTTTCCACTGCAAAATGTTCATACGCAATTAGCGTGGTGTTATCGAATTTGTACATTACCAGTGTCGAGAGCGGCGTGTTCCAAAGTTGCGTTGGTTCTTCCAGCCGTTTCATTCCTTGAACTAGTCGTCGTGTTTCGTTAACAATTCTGGTTAATTCAGATGACGTAGCGCAACCCATCGGTTCCAGCTGAACAAGTGCTTGAAAATATTCCCTTCGCAGCTGCATATTGTTATCGTATCTCTGCAACAGGGTGTCCCAGGTTGTCGCGTAGCTTTTCTCCTCCAGCGGCACATGCTCAAACTGTAGTGTAGCTTCTTCCTTTAGCGAAGCTAAAAGGTACTGAATTTTGGCTACATTCGATAGCTCAGCCACATCATGCACTAATGACACAAAACGATCCTTATACGTTACCCACTGGGTAATGGTACCATCAAACGTTGGAAGCTCGAGTTTTGATAAACGCATTTTAACACTCGCTGTAGTCGTATTCGCCATCGTGCTATTTGCGATCGACTGCACACTTTCAAAAGTCTGCAACATATCCATGATAAACCCTCTCACACGGTGAAACTTTTTAAAGAAATCCCTTCTATCATTTCACATCTGCACTTCATCTGCTTCTTCATATTCAATAAGCAAATTTTCCCTCGCCTCTTCGTACGCATCCTTCGCTCCTTCTAACACTTTCAATTAACTTTGTAGTTCTACCCGCTGTTCAGAATCTTTATAAATGTCCACAAAATCCACAAATTCCTCCATCCACGTACGGCGGTCCTTATACACTTTTGTTAGTTTCGTAACCTTTTTGTTCGCAGGCATTTTGCTTTATTTGAACCACTTTATTATTAATCCAAGAACGCTATCAATTTACGCGAATCCCGATGGCTACTTCTAAACTCCTACAAGGTCTGTGGAAGCGTTACCAAGTCGTTTGTTGAGCGTGAATTTAAAAAAGTATATTTTTCGACTAATTTAAAACCTCCAACCTTTTTTACAAATCATCGACTTCTCCCTTTGGTGGATTTTTTGCTTCTGGTTGCATGCCCTTATTTGGTTAGGAATCAGCGCGCGCTGTCCCAATTCCCGATCTGCGATCGTTGTCCTGGCGCGCGAACCCCTGACTGCTCCGAACATTTCTTTTATCTCTCTCTGTAACTCTGTTCGGTGTTTAATGGCACCGTCGATCAGCTTATCGTTTTAATCGATAAGCGCACCTGCCTTTATCAATATCTCGCACTTGTTATCGCTCTTATGTCAACATACAGACGTGTCAACAAGGTCAATGACCTATCAAGCCAAACCGCTGCGTGCGCACTTTCACTAAACGCACTTCACAGTTCACCAGCACTCACAAGAACAATAATGCTACCACTTTGCGCACTCACTTCTCTAATCGCGATGGCTGTTCCTAAAAACTCCTGGTCAATGACCGACTAAGCCAAGCTGTAGGTCGCGCAATTTCACACAAGGTGCACAGAATCAGGCTCGTACAATATTAAAATCTCGTCTTACAGTCTGTTTTAACGTCTTTGGAATTGCTTTGTTTTTTTTCTTCTTTTTCTTTAGTCCGCTCTTGTCCCCCGTTGGCCTTAACTTTCCTTTATCCCTTTTTGACAAGGGTCACCGCACCATGAACATGTTTTAGTGAATCACAAACAGCCGAACGATTTTCTACCGAAACTTTTCACCCACGCTTTACAAATTGTGACTATACTGAACACAATTTTCAGATCCGGTTCGATAGGACCAGATGTTCTGTAGCTCATAACTAATTTACGTTCGGATCGATCGTTTCACTTCTAAACATCTCGGTGGTTACGTTAAGACTGATTTATTATACATATTTACAATTCACTAACACCTTAATCCTATTCTAATCCTAAGTCTATCACCAATATATACACGTTTTAGATCCGTCTAGTGAATTGCTTACTCATAGGTACAAACAAGAATTATTTTTAAATTTCAAAAATGCAATAAATTCAAACAAAGAAGTGAGCAAGCAAAGTATAAACCCAGCTGACCTATAAAACTTGACATCTCGCTAATGTCAACAAGGTTTGATTACTATTTTTCACGTCGTGAAGCTGTGCGACATTCTAACTTTTGCTGCTCAATGGGATTAGGTAGCAATGCGATCCTATTTACTCCCCTACTATTTTTTTACCCATGCCTGTTCGTAGTGAAACTACTCTGACTACATTGTCTTTACCCGGATGTAAAGCAGTTATTCGCCCTTTTGGCCAAACGATAGGTGGAACGTTATTTTCTTTCACTATAAACAGCTGATTTTTTATAGGCTGACTGACGCACTGTTTGCGTTCCTTGCTCTGGCTTGCAGCTGCTGCAAATATTCCGAGCCAAATTCCTGAATAATGAGCCGGAGTTAATGCTTCCAAATCGGTTGGTTCGTCGGATAACGGTACCAACGGGCGAGAGTTTAGGCATTGCTCATCTTGAGCTAAAAGGGTAAGCATATGCTCCTGTGTGATGGTACTAACTCCTGTTGTTTTTGGAAGGTGCTTTATGACCGATTTTTCCGCCGCTTCCCAAAGCCCTCCGAAATGAGGTGCACGCGGAAGGATAAATTTCCACACCATCTCATTTAATTTCAATCAAAAATCCCTCTCCTATCAGCCTCATCGATTTTCAGCATTTTATAGATGCGATGCAGTTCATGCGCTGACTCCTAGAACGATGTTGCGTTATCTGAATGCAATTCAGCAACCTTCCCTCTCCGCGCGACAAAACGACGTAGCGCTGCCAAAATACAGTAAATGTGAGATCACTCACCAGTTCGATATGAACTGCCCTGGTCGCGAAGCAGACGAATTTTGCGATATACGCCTTGGTGGGACTGAGATTGCGGATGGTCGACTTCAACAAGAACGGACCGCAATAATCAACCCCACTCACCGCAAACGGTCTTGTTGGTGCTACCCGTGATTCAGGTAAATCTGCTACAGCCTATTTCACCAACGTCGGCTTGTTCCTAAAGCAAGTGTGACACTGGTTATACACTCGCTTAACCATATTTCGGCCTCCAATCAACCAAAACTTCTGCCGCAGTATGGTTAGCATTACTTGTGGCCCGGCATGCATCTCCTGCTGATGGACCCTTTCTGCCAATAGCACTGACAGACGTTGTGATGCTGCATGGACTGTCGGATGCTTCGTTGCTTCGGGGATGTTGACATTACCTAGCCGGCTACCGACACGTAACACACCCTGTGCGTCGATGTATGGGGACAACCACTTCAGCTTCGATCTCGGACTGACCTGCTTCCCTCGTTGTAGGTCGACCAGCTCTTCCGCAAACGACTCCTGTTGTGCCAGCTGACACAAACGCAGCTCGGCTTGCTGTAGCTACTCTGCTGTAAGCGGTGGAACGGAGTGCAGCAACGTCTTGATGTCCACCTTTACCTTAACGCGCTTGCACGATGATGCCTTGCTTGCCCTAAGCGTTGCGATAAACCGCAAGCAAAAAACCACGACTCTACTTAACTTGCCATACCTAGAGTATCTGGCGAACAGCATGTTGCTAAAATCACACATCGTAGATGTAGTGACAAATTGTGAGACTGCCAGACGCTCTTCGATGTCAGCCTCGCTTTCCTTCATCGCCGGTTGATCACGGGGCCACTTCTCTTGTCCGTAGGACAACCAACTCGGCCCATGCCACCAAAGTTTACATTGCAGCAATTCTTCCGGACTCAGCCCGCGCGAGATGTCATCCGCCGGGTTATCGACCCCAGGAACATAACGCCAACTGGAGATACGCGTTTCTTCCTGTATTTGTGCCACCCTGTTGGCCACAAATGGTTTCCAGCGACGCGGTGATAAGTTCAGCCAGTGCATTATTGTCATCGAATCTGTCCAACAGATAGCCGTAGCTGACACCTTAAGTGCAGAAACCACCTTCTGAAAAAGATGTACTGCTAGCCGTGCTGCACACAGCTCCAACCAGGCGATTGAGTTTGTGTTTGTTAACGCTACCACCTTGGACTTGGCAGCTAGTAATCTGACCTGGATGCCTCTTGCGGATACTGCTCGTACATAGCAGCATGCTCCATATGCTCCTTGTGAAGCATCAGCGAATACATGTAGCTGCAGGTATTCTGTGCCGGATTGTGAAACAAACCGAGGCACTCGTAATTCGCGTAGCGAGTACAATGTATTGTGCAGCTTTCTCCATTCCTCTTGCAGGTCCATTGGTAGAGCGCGACCCCAATCAAGCGTTTTGCCGTCTTGCTTCAACCCCCATAATCGCTGCAGAAACATTTTGGCAAGTATTACCGTTGGCCCTAGTAGGCCCAGGGGATCGAAGATTCTGGCCGTGTAAGACAGGACCAAACTTCGCGTAAGCTCTTGAGCGGGTGGTGGAAGGTCGACTCTGAACCGTAGCATGTCGTTAGATGGTTCCCAAACCAAGCCCAATGTTGAAATCGCTTGATCTTCTTACCAGTCTAGAAGTGGTTTGATTGCTAGATCGTCGCTCGGAACTCCTTCAAGCGCTTCGGAGACGTTAGATGCCCACTTCTTCAAGAGGAAACCTGCCGATTCAAGCATTTGCGAAATTTGCGTTCGCATTCCAACGGTCTCTACTACATCATTTGCTCCAGTCAACAAATCATCCACATAAAAGTCATGTAGCACTGGGTCGACTGCCAAAGGGGATTGTTGTTTGTGGTCGTATGCAATTTGCTACAGCGTTCGAGTGGCTATAAATGGTGCTGTTGCGGTACCGTAGGTCACCGTTTGCAACTCATACGTCGAAATGGAATCGGAGGGACATTCACGGTAACGTATGCGCAATAGATTTCGATCGTTTTCACAATGTAGAATCTGCCAGTACATTTTCTCTGCGTCTGCCACTATTGCGACATCGTGTTTTCGAAAGCGTAGAATGATTGTACGCCTCTATACATACGCCTCTGAGACATGGACACTGTCCAAATCTGACGAAACCCTCTTAGCCGCGTTCGAGAGGAAGATGCTCAGAAGGATACTTGGCCCCGTATGTGTGGAAGGACAATGGAGGAGCCGCTATAATGACGAGCTATACGAGATGTACGGCGACCTCACTGTCGTACAGCGTATAAAGCTCGCCAGGCTCCGGTGGGCTGGCCATGTTATACGCATGGAAACGGACGACCCAGCCCGTAAAGTCTTTTTAGGCCGTCCACAAAGACAGAGGAGGCGTGGTAGGCCCAAATTGAGGTGGCAAGATGGCGTGGAGGCGTCCGCCATTAAGGCCGGGATAACGGACTGGCAGACGAAGGCGCGAGACCGTGAGCGGTTTCGGACACTCCTGAGGCAGGCCAAGACCGCAAAGCGGTTGTAGTGCCGGATAAGTAAGTAAGTAGAATGATTGTAAGCAGATCATCCTGCACTGTTGAACCAATCAGCAGAGTGTCCAATAGACCAATAGCGAGTAGCCAGATGTTGTTTTGCAGGGTGTATAAAAAACAACACGCACCTTGGTTGATGTACTGGCTACCTTCATGTCTTTGACTACCGCGTGATGAGGAATGTAGCAATGTGGTTTGTTGTCATCAGCGGGTTCCGTAAGTTTGACTATGTGTCCCAACAACTCATACTCTTTCATAAATTTATTATACTCCTTTTCCATTTAGGGGCAGGGCCTTCAGTCGACGTTCTACATCCGAAGATCTGCTATCTCTCTTGACAAACCTAACTTTCTTTCTGGTTTGGGGCTTCGCGGCAAGGACATAATGGAGCAACCTTGTGCATTACGGCTCGTGGTAGCTGCGTAATGTTTTTCACACATGTCCTCCTCAACTGACAAAGCAGGACCCTCCATAATGCTTTCAGCCTTCCAATACCGCTGGAGCAAGTGTTCGATGGCACCTTGGCGGCCGTGTGACAATCGTAGATTGGGGCCAGCATGTTGGGAAGTATTTCCCGAGACCGCCCATCCAAACACAGTTTCTATCAGTCATGGCCTTCCGTTACCCAATGACTGTTTCCTTCCTATGTGCAGTTCCTAGAACGTGTTTCCACCGATCACAACATCGACCTTTCCCGGAACGTGGAAAGACGAGTCTGCCAACTGTAGGTTCGGGATGTTCCATTTAGCAATATTTAAAGGAATCGTTGGAATTTCAGCTGACGGAGTCTTGAGCTCTAGAAATTCCATTGACGAATGGAAGTCCGTGGCAATGGCGATCGGACGGTCGCTGTGATGGAACCCTTCACGTGCTGTTTGATTTGCCCTATACCCAAACAGCAAGGCTTACTTTGGAAAGCGATGTCAACAGTTGATGGGCCATAGATTCGAAGATAAAGTTGCACATCGGTCCTTAATCTAATAGTGCTCGTGCTGTATGTGTATTGCCATGATCATCAACCAGTTGTAGTTGGACTGTTTCCAACAGAACCACTTCATCATCCGACTGCGCAGCCATTGTGACATTTAGCGTTACGTGCATCAAGGAGTGATGGCGTGCGTTACACGTAGTGCATTTAAACGCTGAACGACAATCCCTCACATAATGACTGCGATTGAGGCAGTCGCTCACGAGTGGCTACTTCACGGCGTTGCTGTACGTCCTTTCGCAAGAATGCAGGACAATTGCGCAGACTATGAAGCTCTGCGCAACCCAAAACACACTGTTGAACTGAAACATTCGGCGAAACTTTCCTTGCAGTTGCAGTATTGCCCACAATTATCGGCCTATGGTCGGATACCCTTCTGTTGCCGGCCAACATTCTCAAACTGCCGTCACCGTTATTGGAAAACCCACGCGATGATTTTAGTATTCGTACACGATCTTGTAAAAAGTCTAATAATTCCTTGTACTTATCTTTTTTATGTTGCGTTGAGTGGTTCTCCCATGCCAGAATATTCGGCGAATCCAGCTTCATCAGAAGCAGGTTGGCGAGCGGCGTGTCCCAGGTGTCCACCGGTTCGTCGAGCTTCTTCCGTTGACATGCCGCGTGAATTCATCGACGAGCAGCACCAATTCGTCTACGTTGTCACAGCTCACTGCCGGCAGGTGATGAATATTCCGATAGTACTCCCGGATCAGCGTACGCGGATTGTCGTACGGCTTCAGCAAGGCAGCCCACGTCACCTCGCAATTGTCTGCTGTCAACGTGGTGTGCTCGAAAAGCAAACCAACCTCGCCCTTCAAGAAAGACAGCAGATGTACGCAACGACGATCACGATTGGCGCGAGTTTGATGCGCTAATGGTTGCTAATAAGGATGGCGGTTTTCGCAATGGTTCCAATGGTCGACGTCACTTTTCTCACGAACTACGAGCACAAATACGCACGCACGAAATATTTTTATCAACAAGAAAAAAATCGAAACAAGAATTACAGCACACTAATGTCTGATTTGCCCGTGATAGCGGGGCAACCCACGCTGTGATTTGTGCAACAAAACGGATAGCAAACGAATAAGTCCACACTTTGGTTCACACCAACGGTCACGGAGTGCCGTTTTCCCAAAATTAAGGCCACGTGGTGTCCTTACACTAATTTTCACTGCACATAGTGCTCCCTTTCACAATTTGATTCGAAAACAAAACAAATGTAGAAAATTACACCGGTTGTGATATGAGAGGAAAATTGTGATATTTTGGGAATATGAGGAAATAACGTGTAGGCAGGTGAACTTTCACTTTGCTAATGTTTATTCACTTTACCGTTTGAGTTCATTTTGTACATGCTGTAATTCATTATGTAGTTCATCTAATCCACATCTATTTCCTTGTTTATATTCTAGCCTTCAAGTGTTGTCTGTTCCTAATCCCGTTACCATAATCCCATAATTCATAACATAATAAAATATAATTCAAATATAATACATAAATGTAAATTCAAACACTATCTCTATTATAAAAACTACCATTTTGACCATTTCTACTTTGCATCGGTTGTTGAACATTATTATCTGTAAAACTTCCCTCCAAGTTGGGTTGATAATTGGTGTGAGTATCATGTGTGAGGAAACTGTGTGACGAAACATGATTTCGATTTAATCTTTCCTCATACTTCCGAATGTGCTCAATTTGCACCACCTCCTTCAATTTACACGTTAACTTTTTCACCGAATTGCTAGATTAAATTTGCCTTCACATTATCCCAACTTGTATCAACAATGCCATTAAACAAACTCGCAGCCTTTCCTTTAAGTATAAACATTACCACTTGAATAAGCTCTTCCTCTTACTCTCCCTCAGGGATTCGCTTCGTAAAGAAGTCGATTTGAAATAAAAATCCTTCCAAATCTTTCGATTTACCGTGGAAGTCCGGAATGCACATCATTGCTTTCACTGTTGGGAACGCGTACTCCATATTTGTTAATGTGTTATTCAAAGCTTTTTCAATCTCAATACTTTGGTTAAAAAATTCCGCCTGAAGTATTTGAAGTCGTTGCTTGCAACAATCTTTATTTAAGTTTGATTCACTTCTTGCAGTTTAATAGAAATTGTGCAAAGTGCGAATTTTGTTAATATTATCCGAGCTTTTGTTAATTCGAACAGCTCTATTCCTTAGCACCAGCACCCTGTCGTTCATTCCCTATTATAAAAATGCCTTATAAGCAAGAATTATTTAACTTATATAAACTACTTTTAATTTTATTGTATTCATAATAATAACTTAAATATTTAAAATAACAAAAAAAAATATGTTTAACAAAAAAATTGAAAATCTAAATAAAATTTCACTATGTGTTAATCACTATTTTCATCACTAACTAATTAATCACTAAATTTTACCATAACTACGCTGCGTTTTACCTTTCACCTATTTACCACCTGGCCACTTGAATTTTAGCACCAGCCAAAAAATCACCATGCAAATTTTGCTTTATCACTGTCACCAGATGAACTAAACTACACTTTATATTAATAAAAGAAACTCTATTTTTAACCGTTACTCCTTGTTTATGCCAAATTTTATTGAACCTTCTAGCTTCCCGTCTAAAGAGTTAATCGCCTTCATATTCCAAATTTGCCACCACTTGACCTCTCTCCCGAGGAGGAATGACCGGACGCCCCCTTCTTCTGCTTCTTTCCAATACAGGGCGTTCGGGATAATTTTGACAGTTACATTTTTGTTTATAACTCGTCATCGAGTTGGCATAGGAAAACAAACAATACGTCATTCGACAGCTAAGAGTGTACGGCACAAGCAGCGAAAACATCCCGTGATAAAAAATGCCAAAAAAGAGTACATTGTGGAAGCGGATCACATACATCATGATGATCCGCGCCGGACGCGACAACCGCGACATCATGCAGTGCGTGCAGTGTTCGCTGAACACGGTGAAGGCGATCCGGAGTGAGCTGGGAGAAAACAGCGACGACGACGAAGCGGTGGCAGCACGAAAACCACATTCTCAGCGGCGGGATTGCGTGCGGATCCGGGGATCGGAATTCTGCCGTTGGCACGTGAGATGGGGGTGGCACCATCCACGATGAAAATGGCCCTGAATGACGACCTCCGTTACTTCTCTTACAAGCGCCGAAGAGGTCAGTTGTTCACAGAGAAGGGCCGCGAGCGTCGGTTGGGGAACGCCAAGAAGCTGCTCAACTTGCTAAAGCATCCCGTGGAGCCTGGCACGCTGTTTTCTCTAATGACCTCCCAGCTCCCCGGATCTTAATATAATGGATTATTTCGGATAACTTCAGATTCGGGCGGATATTTTGAATAAAATGAATAAAATACATGGTTAGCTACTATTTCTAAAACAAAACAATTTCCCCGATGATTAATTTTGCATAGCAACATAGCATTTACATAGCAACATGCTCCATATGCTCCTTGTGAAGCATCAGCGAATACATGTAGCTGCAGGTCTTCTGTGCCGGATTGTAAAACAAACCGAGGCACTCGTAATTCGCGTAGCGATTACAGTGTATTGTGCAGCTTTCTCCATTCCTCTTGCTGGTCAATTGGTAGTGCTCGATCCCAATTTAGCGTTTTACCGTCTTGCTTCAACCCCCATAATCGCTGCAAAAACATTTTGGCAAGTATTACCGTTGGCCCTAGTAGGCCCAGGGGATCGAAGATTCTGGCCGTGTAAGACAGGACCAAACTTCGCGTAAGCTCTTGAGCGGGTGGTGGAAGGTCGACTCTGAACCGTAGCATGTCGTTAGATGGTTCCCAAACCAAGCCCAATGTTGAAATCGCTTGATCTTCTTACCAGTCTAGAAGTGGTTTGATTGCTAGATCGTCGCTCGGAACTCCTTCAAGCGCTTCGGAGACGTTAGATGCCCACTTCTTCAAGAGGAAACCTGCCGATTCAAGCATTTGCGAAATTTGCGTTCGCATTCCAACGGTCTCTACTACATCATTTGCTCCAGTCAACAAATCATCCACATAAAAGTCATGTAGCACTGGGTCGACTGCCAAAGGGTATTGTTGTTTGTGGTCGTGCGCGATTTGTTGTAGCGTTCGAGTGGCTAGAAATGGTGCTGATGCGGTACCGTAGGGCACCGTTTGCAACTCAAACGTGGAAATGGGATCGGAGGGACATTCACGGTAACGTATGCGCAATAGATTTCGATCGTTTTCACAATGACGAATCTGTCGGTACATTTTCTCTACGTCTGCCACTATTGCGACAGCGTGTTTTCGAAAGCGTAGAATGATTGTAAGCAGATCATCCTGCACTGTTGAACCAATCAGCAGAGTGTCCAATAGACCAATAGCGAGTAGCCAGATGTTGTTTTGCAGGGTGTATAAAAAACAACACGCACCTTGGTTGATGTACTGGCTACCTTCATGTCTTTGACTACCGCGTGATGAGGAATGTAGCAATGTGGTTTGTTGTCATCAGCGGGTTCCGTAAGTTTGACTATGTGTCCCAACAACTCATACTCTTTCATAAATTTATTATACTCCTTTTCCATTTAGGGCAGGGCCTTCAGTCGACGTTCTACATCCGAAGATCTGCTATCTCTCTTGACAAACCTAACTTTCTTTCTGGTTTGGGGCTTCGCGGCAAGGACATAATGGAGCAACCTTGTGCATTACGGCTCGTGGTAGCTGCGTAATGTTTTTCACACATGTCCTCCTCAACTGACAAAGCAGGACCCTCCATAATGCTTTCAGCCTTCCAATACCGCTGGAGCAAGTGTTCGATGGCACCTTGGCGGCCGTGTGACAATCGTAGATTGGGGCCAGCATGTTGGGAAGTATTTCCCGAGACCGCCCATCCAAACACAGTTTCTATCAGTCATGGCCTTCCGTTACCCAATGACTGTTTCCTTCCTATGTGCAGTTCCTAGAACGTGTTTCCACCGATCACAACATCGACCTTTCCCGGAACGTGGAAAGACGAGTCTGCCAACTGTAGGTTCGGGATGTTCCATTTAGCAATATTTAAAGGAATCGTTGGAATTTCAGCTGACGGAGTCTTGAGCTCTAGAAATTCCATTGACGAATGGAAGTCCGTGGCAATGGCGATCGGACGGTCGCTGTGATGGAACCCTTCACGTGCTGTTTGATTTGCCCTATACCCAAAACAGCAAGGCTTACTTTGGAAAGCGATGTCAACAGTTGATGGGCCATAGATTCGGAGATAAAGTTGCACATCGATCCTTAATCTAATAGTGCTCGTGCTGTATGTGTATTGCCATGATCATCAACCAGTTGTAGTTGGACTGTTTCCAACAGAACCACTTCATCATCCGACTGCGCAGCCATTGTGACATTTAGCGTTACGTGCATCAAGGAGTGATGGCGTGCGTTACACGTAGTGCATTTAAACGCTGAACGACAATCCCTCACATAATGACTGCGATTGAGGCAGTCGCTCACGAGTGGCTACTTCACGGCGTTGCTGTACGTCCTTTCGCAAGAATGCAGGACAATTGCGCAGACTATGAAGCTCTGCGCAACCCAAAACACACTGTTGAACTGAAACATTCGGCGAAACTTTCCTTGCAGTTGCAGTATTGCCCACAATTATCGGCCTATGGTCGGATACCCTTCTGTTGCCGGCCAACATTCTCAAACTGCCGTCACCGTTATTGGAAAACCCACGCGATGATTTTAGTATTCGTACACGATCTTGTAAAAAGTCTAATAATTCCTTGTACTTATCTTTTTTATGTTGCGTTGAGTGGTTCTCCCATGCCAGAATATTCGGCGAATCCAGCTTCATCAGAAGCAGGTTGGCGAGCGGCGTGTCCCAGGTGTCCACCGGTTCGTCGAGCTTCTTCCGTTGACATGCCGCGTGAATTCATCGACGAGCAGCACCAATTCGTCTACGTTGTCACAGCTCACTGCCGGCAGGTGATGAATATTCCGATAGTACTCCCGGATCAGCGTACGCGGATTGTCGTACGGCTTCAGCAAGGCAGCCCACGTCACCTCGCAATTGTCTGCTGTCAACGTGGTGTGCTCGAAAAGCAAACCAACCTCGCCCTTCAAGAAAGACAGCAGATGTACGCAACGACGATCACGATTGGCGCGAGTTTGATGCGCTAATGGTTGCTAATAAGGATGGCGGTTTTCGCAATGGTTCCAATGGTCGACGTCACTTTTCTCACGAACTACGAACACAAATACGCACGCACGAAATATTTTTATCAACAAGAAAAAAATCGAAACAAGAATTACAGCACACTAATGTCTGATTTGCCCGTGATAGCGGGGCAACCCACGCTGTGATTTGTGCAACAAAACGGATAGCAAACGAATAAGTCCACACTTTGGTTCACACCAACGGTCACGGAGTGCCGTTTTCCCAAAATTAAGGCCACGTGGTGTCCTTACACTAATTTTTACTGACGTAGTGCTCCCTTTCACAATTTGATTCGAAAAAAAAACAAATGTAGAAAATTACACCGGTTGTGATATGAGAGGAAAATTGTGATATTTTGGGAATATGAGGAAATAACGTGTAGGCAGATGAACATTCACTTTGCTAATGTTTATTCACTTTTCCGTTTGAGTTCATTTTGTACATGCTGTAATTCATTATGTAGTTCATCTAATCCACATCTATTTCCTTGTTTATATTCTAGCCTTCAAGTGTTGTCTGTTCCTAATCCCGTTACCATAATCCCATAATTCATAACATAATAAAATATAATTCAAATATAATACATAAATGTAAATTCAAACACTATCTCTATTATAAAAACTACCATTTTGACCATTTCTACTTTGCATCGGTTGTTGAACATTATTATCTGTAAAACTTCCCTCCAAGTTGGGTTGATAATTGGTGTGAGTATCATGTGTGAGGAAACTGTGTGACGAAACATGATTTCGATTTAATCTTTCCTCATACTTCCGAATGTGCTCAATTTGCACCACCTCCTTCAATTTACACGTTAACTTTTTCACCGAATTGCTAGATTAAATTTGCCTTCACATTATCCCAACTTGTATCAACAATGCCATTAAACAAACTCGCAGCCTTTCCTTTAAGTATAAACATTACCACTTGAATAAGCTCTTCCTCTTACTCCCCCTCAGGGATTCGCTTCGTAAAGAAGTCGATTTGAAATAAAAATCCTTCCAAATCTTTCGATTTACCGTGGAAGTCCGGAATGCACATCATTGCTTTCTCTGTTGGGAACGCGTACTCCATATTTGTTAATGTGTTATTCAAAGCTTTTTCAATCTCAATACTTTGGTTAAAAAATTCCGCCTGAAGTATTTGAAGTCGTTGCTTGCAACAATCTTTATTTAAGTTTGATTCACTTCTTGCAGTTTAATAGAAATTGTGCAAAGTGCGAATTTTGTTAATATTATCCGAGCTTTTGTTAATTCGAACAGCTCTATTCCTTAGCACCAGCACCCTGTCGTTCATTCCCTATTATAAAAATGCCTTATAAGCAAGAATTATTTAACTTATATAAACTACTTTTAATTTTATTGTATTCATAATAATAACTTAAATATTTAAAATAACAAAAAAAATATGTTTAACAAAAAATTTGAAAATCTAAATAAAATTTCACTATGTGTTAATCACTATTTTCATCACTAACTAATTAATCACTAAATTTTACCATAACTACGCTGCGTTTTACCTTTCACCTATTTACCACCTGGCCACTTGAATTTTAGCACCAGCCAAAAATCACCATGCAAATTTTGCTTTATCACTGTCACCAGATGAACTAAACTACACTTTATATTAATAAAAGAAACTCTATTTTTAACCGTTACTCCTTGTTTATGCCAAATTTTATTGAACCTTCTAGCTTCCCGTCTAAAGAGTTAATCGCCTTCATATTCCAAATTTGCCACCACTTGACCTCTCTCCCGAGGAGGAATGACCGGACGCCCCCTTCTTCTGCTTCTTTCCAATACAGGGCGTTCGGGATAATTTTGACAGTTACATTTTTGTTTATAACTCGTCATCGAGTTGGCATAGGAAAACAAACAATACGTCATTCGACAGCTAAGAGTGTACGGCACAAGCAGCGAAAACATCCCGTGATAAAAAATGCCAAAAAAGAGTACATTGTGGAAGCGGATCACATACATCATGATGATCCGCGCCGGACGCGACAACCGCGACATCATGCAGTGCGTGCAGTGTTCGCTGAACACGGTGAAGGCGATCCGGAGTGAGCTGGGAGAAAACAGCGACGACGACGAAGCGGTGGCAGCACGAAAACCACATTCTCAGCGGCGGGATTGCGTGCGGATCCGGGGATCGGAATTCTGCCGTTGGCACGTGAGATGGGGGTGGCACCATCCACGATGAAAATGGCCCTGAATGACGACCTCCGTTACTTCTCTTACAAGCGCCGAAGAGGTCAGTTGTTCACAGAGAAGGGCCGCGAGCGTCGGTTGGGGAACGCCAAGAAGCTGCTCAACTTGCTAAAGCATCCCGTGGAGCCTGGCACGCTGTTTTCTCTAATGACCTCCCAGCTCCCCGGATCTTAATATAATGGATTATTTCGGATAATTTCGGATTCAGGCGGATATTTTGAATAAAATGAATAAAATACATGGTTAGCTACTATTTCTAAAAAAAAAACAATTTCCCCGATGATTAATTTTGCCATATTTTTTTTTCTTTCTCCGTAAGTGACTGTCAAAATTATCCCGAACAAGTAATTTGACAAGCTTTCGATCCTAGCGTTGTATTCCGCGCGATCACTAACCCCGCTGCGCTTAGCGATCGAAAGCTTCTCAACCTCTCGCTCAATGTAGCTAGAGAGCAAGAGCCAATAATTATAAAGCGAGGTGAAAGGATGTGGAAGAGGAGAAGGAGGGGAGAAAGAGAACGTGGGTGTGTACTATTTTTCGGCCACTATCATTTGTGCGCCAACACGGTCGTGTACCGGAGCTTTTTTGTCTGAAAGAGATAAACACATACAGCGCGCTCTCTCGAACGACCGTAAACGCTTCAATCGAACAAGAGCTTCAGAGCTACTGCGGAAAGTTCTTTACAAAGATGTAGAATAACTTTTCCGCAAGAGGTCAAAGATGCTTTTGTATCGTTGAATTAAAAAGCGTCACACTACAAATGTAGCACAAGAAGTTATTGAATGCATCCGAAGACATAAAATCCTTCAAGGCCGCAATACTAATATTAAAAAGGAAGGACCGAAATTCTGTGGCCTTCCAATAATGGCGATAGCGGAGAGATCGCATAGGGCGATTCACTGCCGAAGGCGATTCACTTCTGACCACTTTTTAAAATTTTTATATATTCCCTCATATAACCCCACAACAAGTTTTGGGGTCACCCTCACGATCAAACCGATGGAGACCTTCGTAGGGAACACCGTCGATCATATTAAAAATTTAATATGGTTTGTGGTGGGCTTTGTCTACTCGTCAATTAAAGCCGCAGTCCGTACGCAGTTCGACGTCCACGGATTCAAAAATCATTTTGTGCTCCGAGTTGAGGTGTACCCCTACAAAGGTACACTTTAAGCACCCATGCGCTGCATTGAAGTATCCCGCTTGGCAAAGAGTAACTCATTTTGATGCCTCTCGCTACCCCTGGCCTTAGTTTTAAAGGAATCATGCAACACACTCGCACTCCACTACCCCATCCCATGGAAAAACACTCCCACCATCGAGGTGTTGACCAAAATTTCGCTGTGTGCATTAGTGTTGGCCGTTCCGATCCGAACCTAGTAAAAAAGTTCCGTTCTTTATGTAGGCCGTTCCGTTCCGATCCTTTATACAAAATCGTTCCGTTCCGTTCATTCCGTTCTTTCCGTTCTTACCGTTCATTCCGTTCCGTTCATTCCGTTCATTCCGTTCCGTTCCGTTCATTTCGTTCTTTCCGTTCATTCCGTTCTTTCCGTTCATTCCGTTCCGTTCAATTCGTTCTTTCCGTTCATTCCGTTCTGATCTTTGCCGCTTTAATATAGTCATCAAGGTGCTATCGTCCGTGCGTTCCGTTCTTTAAAAAAACCGGCTTTGTCCGGCTGTTGCTTGCTGCATGCAAGATAACTGTTCACTCTTTCTCGCACACAGTATGTGTTGCCTGTGCACTCTCCCATGCTCACAGGAATATTCATCGCACTTCGTCGCGTATCGTTTATAAAAATCGTGATAAGCGAAACCAAAAATGTTATTGGGTGTTATGGTGCAATTTGCAACATCTATTATACTTTTTGTTATAATTTAGCTTATCCTAACCAGACAAATAATTATTATAAAATTTAAATCTGTACTCATATGGCAGAACGGGTTGGAAGAGATGTATTATAATATGCGATTATGAACAACGAAAAATAAAATGTATTTATTTTTTATGCCACGATATCCGCTTGATCTTGGCACTCGGCATGATTCCAATATTTAGCCATTCGATTCGAAGCATTCTGTTCCATTCGACAACCGTTTGAGTGCCGTGATGTTGTAAACGATTTATGTGAAAAAAAAACTAATTGTTCTAGGTAGTAAGTGAAATTCAAATAATTAGTCAATCTCGTGATACAATCGTCAACTCCTACCACTCAATAACATCGGCATGGGTAAAAGCCTCGAATGGATCGTCCCCCATACGCTGGGATAATTATCCTGCTATGGGCATTTAAGTTACTGATAGCCAAACCTATTAGTGGTACAGGAAGGTTTTGACTGAAAATGGTCGTCGCATCTAAAAATTTAAAAAAATGCTAGATAATAAATGCATGCTTTATATTAGCACAGCTGGTACAGCTTACTGGACATAGGTTGAACCCATCTGGATTTGGTGATTTCAGCATGATGATTTAAGAAACGCCTTTTCATATCCTGTCTCAAGTAACACCCCCCCCCCCCCCCCCCCCCCCCCCCCCTCTTCCCGAATGACAGTTTGGCTTCTAAGCTCTGGGTCGGTTCATTTGCACCCCAGGTTCACGTTCCGTTCTTTTGAAAAATGAACTAGTTCCGTTCCGTTCCTTTTTTTTAACGAAATTCCCAACACTAGTGTGCATGAGACACACACTCGCACTCCTCCAGCCCTCCATAGCCGATCGCTTCCACCGTTGCGAAGATGGGAGAATTTTGCTCTGAGCGTGAGACCCTGAAGCGCAAGAGATGACACTACAGGTGTCCCCCGAGATACGACTGTATTTGGGACCGGAAAAAAGTCCCAGCGCAAGGCGTAAGTCGAAAAAGTCGTATGTCGAATATCTCTCAATGTAAAGTTTATAACCGAAGTTGAAGAGTCGAAATCTATGATATCGTGTTTTTAATTTGAAACAATGTTCGATAATGTATTAATTTTACACAAAAAGTCGTTTACACGATATAGATATTCAATATCGGGTAGTTGTGGAATCTTCGGAAATTTGTGTGTAACGGTTATCAGCGCAGAAATTCAAAAATATACATTAATTTCTTCTCGATGACAACTTTTCAATGTCAAAATCTAAATCGTCGTATCTGCGAATCGTCGTAACTCGAGGGGGTCGTAACTCGGGGGACGCCTGTATGTGTAAAGACAATCATAATTCGATATGGTCAAAATGCGTCGATTGTCGTTTCAATGATGTTTTCACTTCATCATAATTTTAAACGTTCACAACTAGGCTGATAACAATATCTGAAATGTAAATCAGAATAAAATCAATTCATTTGAAGTAAAATAAATTCCATTATACTCTATTTTGACCATATGATCAACACTTGTACATAGTGCCATTTACTTTGTGTTCTTCACTCTCGCGCTGTGTTGCGATCGTTCGAAACTCATTGCCAGAACGAATGCAAATTTCATTTTGGAAGGATCGGTGCCGGAAGATGCAGTGAAAATTATGAAATGTTAATAGAAAAGTGATTAAGTAAATCGTGAAAGATGTCAACGCAGGCGTAAATGGAGTTTGTTTTGTTACATGATCTACGGGTAAGTGCATGCATAAGAAGAAGAATCATCCTAATGATGTTTGTGTTCTATCAATCGTATTGCTTTTAATGTTTGTTAATTCTTCTATTATTTTCCATCACACCTAGCTATTTCATTACCAAAGCTCCTGATAACAGATCAAAGCAGATGGATCGGGCATACAGAGTCGCCGTTTAACTTAAAATATCTTCGTGATCGGTAAGTTTTAAATAGTAGTAGTTTTGTTCACCATTCTAATGCTCGATTTATCTTTCATTCCTCAGGCAAACACATCAAACAGCATGTTTTTTTTTTCAACAGCACGCACCATCGGTGGAGCAAGCAGCTAACGTTTTGTTCGCCCAGCACGCACCATCAAGTATTGAAATATTTTCAAATAGCTTTGTGAATAAAAAACTGCACACTTACTGTCGGAATTTCCTGGAATTTTTTGGTCGGGCTACGCTCGCGGGAATGGTGTGTCCGTTGAGGAGAAGGAAAGAAATGGTGGGAGTGAGGATTAACCAAAAACGCGGCATTGAGAATGAGGGGAGATGCGCTCAGCGCTCACGCTGGGTCACTCAGGATGCTTGAAATAAAATGTTAACAAGCATCGATTTCAAGCATGCATGTCGCGCGACATTTTGCCAAGCGGGGTGCTTTTGCATTCTTCTCCCTCGCCCCCCTCCTCCCCCCCCCCCCCGTTCCTTTCTTTCTGTGCACTAGTGATGGGTAATCCGGAGCGGAGTCATGGATCAACTCCGACTCCGGTGCGCAAAATATGACTCCGACTCCGGATCACAACCGGATTCAACTCCGGATCAGTCCGGATCAGTCCGGATCACTCCGGATCACTCCGGATCAGTCCGGATCAGTCCGGATTACTCCGGATCAGTCCGGACTACTCCGGACCAGTCCAGATCACTCCAAATCACTCCGGATCACTCCGGATCACTCCGGATCACTCCGGATCAGTCCAGATTACTCCGGACCAGTCCGGATCACTTCAGATTACTCCGGATCAATCTGGATTAATCCGGATTAGTTGAAATGAGTCCGGATCAGTTCGGATCAGTTTGGATCAGTCCGAATGAGTCTGGGTCACTCTGGAGTACTTCGGATCAGTTCGGATCAGTCCGAATGAGTCTGAATGTCTGCGAACAGACGGCGTCAACGGGCCTGCCCACGCCGGAATGCACAGCCGATGGCATACGATTCTATCTTCACGATTGACATGAGAGGGACAGAGCTTATACCCCGAACGTACCCGAAAGGTATGCATGCTTCACTCATCAAGATTTAAAGGCAAGGACAAGGCAAAAGAGACAAAGAAAAGTTACACGGCTACACATGTCCTCTAGATTGATCCGGTGTGATACGGACTGATCCGGAGTGATCCGGAGTGATCCGGATTGATCCGGACTGATCCGGAGTGATCCGGAGTGATCCGGAGTGACTGATCCGGACTCGGAGTCGATGAGTCCGGAGGTTTGCTCGTGCGCACCCCCCCCCCCCCCCCCGGTAAAACAGTCCGGAGTAACTCCGAGTCCGATTCCAAGGGGTACCGGAGTCGGATCGATCCGACTCCGGTAAAAAATCGTATTTACCCATCACTACTGTGCACATGTGCCGCTGTGCCCCATCGCGAGCACACGCAATTGTCAACGAAAAATTCTTAGAACGGTTGGCACGTATGGGTTTCAAAACGGTGGAAAATTTTATTTGGTCTTCGTTTTTTGGACTGATTGGAGCAAAAAATTATTTCCGCACGCCTTGGAGAATAGAGCTAGAAAAAAGTGAAAAAAGGTAAATAAAATGATAGAATGACTTTGTGGTCGAAAGAATTTTAAAACAACTAATTTTTAAACCATAGCCATATCAGCGATGGAAAACCAGGCTAGCGAAAATCCAGAGAAAACACTGGCTTCACTCAATGGAAAAATTGACAAGGTGTTAGGAATGATGAATGAAATACAATTAGGAATGCAGGAGCACGACAAACAAATTTGGAAGCTGACAAATGCAATTGGAACAGTAAAATGCCAACTGGATTATCTTATAGATAATATCGTCGTCCCATCATCTCCGACCTCAAGCGCAGTGGCTGCAAACGCAGATTCAGGATCTGGAACAAAAATATCATCAGAAGAAGAATTTCGTAAATTGGAGGAAAAGCTGTCGACGGAAGTTCACTTTGAGGAAGTGAAGAATAGTTTAAATAAGGTTATAGTAGTTACCTTCTATAAACAACGGATTCATGAGGCGTTATATATTTTGTTTTGCCCGGTGTTTTTAATGAATTGCAACTGGAGTGGAGAAGGAAGAAAAAATCAAAAAATTAGTTTTTGTGATAAAGTGAATGTTTTGCGGCTTTTTCAACAAATATCTTCCCACGAACGTGAACTTATCGATGCAATAACAATTAATGAATATATCAAAACAAAATTGAGAAATGCAACGTCCCATGCTGGTATAAAAAACACCAAACAAACAGTGGCACGCAAAACATTTACAAAACCTCAAAAAAAGTGATGTGATTAGTTAAAGATACAGCTAGATTAAAGCATAAAAGATTGATGAATTCTATTTTAATTGAATTCATAAGCTATAAATAGTGACAATGGTGCTGTGAACTTTTATATGAATTGGGACAAACCTACAAAAGTACCTAAATAAGATGATAGCAATCGAACTGTTAGATGAACTTTTTGCTGTGATGTTTTTGGTGTAAATATATGTTAGAATTATAATAAGCATAATCATAAAACTATTGAGAAATAAAATGGATTTTTTAATAAATGAATGGAAAGACAACAAATAAGAATTAATACTTGAGTAAAAAAGTTAGCCTGGCAACTCGTACGACGTAACTACATACCCGTCATGGGTTCAAGTCCCGAATAGACCGTGCCCCCATACGTAGCACTGACTTTCCTGGTATGGTAACAATAAGTGACTCAAAGCCAAGCTCATTTCACTACTGGGTACAGGCCTTGACCGACAGCGGGTGTTGTGCCAAAGAAGAAGAAGAAGAAAAAAGTTTGTATTTTATGAAAGAAGATCAGTAAATGCTTTGATTATCTCTTCTTCTTCTTTGGCCCAACAACCGTTATCGGTCAAGGCCTACCTGTACCACTAATGGGCTTGAGTTTCAGCGACTTATTAGTTTCTATAACAAAATAGTCAGTGCTACGTATGGCGGCCCGCTCCATTTGGAACTTGAACCCATAACGGGCATATTGTTAAGTCGTACGTGATGACGACTGTACTACGAAATCGGCCTAATTTAATTACACTAAGATAAAAAGCTACAATTAACTATAACTTATTAGAATTCATTGAACAGTAGTGACTATTGTAGTTTCTATTTATATGATTTTAAAATGGGCAAGACAAACTATTTTGTTAGTGTAATAGCTTCCTAAACAATAAGTAACATATCAAATGATGATGAAGATTGCCCACCTCTTTCCCATGCATAGATTTGAGCAGGAAACGAAAACATATTAAATGAAAAAGCGAGTGGGTGAACAAATCTATTTGAAGAGCCCACATTCACGCGCGCGCAGCTCAAATCTATGCATAACCTTTTTAACTACAAAGTACGTTAATCATCATCATTTGATATAGCTATTTTAATATGAGTTACTAATAAACATTCAAATAAAATAATACTAACATAAACTACTGCATGCATTCTAATCTAAACGATTCTAATAATACGAATGTAGTCCAACCCATGCTCCATCTGCCAAATAGAAACAAAAAATAAAATTAGTCATGTTAAAATAACCTTAAATAACACTGAAACTTACCCGTGCCACAGAAAATTAGGAGCCAAATACCTTCTCTAAAATAAAAATAAAATCATATTATTATAAATAAATACAACTATGCTTTTGGAAAAGTGTGGAGGAGAGGAAAAAATCCTATTGTATCGGATGGAATGGTGGTTAGAATAGAGTTGCTGAAAAGGGATTGGGATGGTAAATGTATGGTCACTAATTTACATTTTATGTTTTGATGCGGTAGTTCTACCCGTTGGCGAGGAGTGTTATTTTTTACTTTGTAAATGTGTAAACTAGTGGACGATAATTCTATTTCTGAAATATGGTCCTTTGCAGAAAGCTTGAACATCTCCTCTTTCGACTCATACTGCATACCAACGACAACAAAAGAAGAATGTGTCTCCTTAGCTTCCACAAACTGGCAAATATAATTTGTGTCACTAAGAAACCATTGGTTTCTAAAATTGGCTTTTAGGCTAAAGTCGGCTCTAACTTGCAAACCAATACCATTAGGCATCAACTGCGGATAAGTTGGAGCGGGAATGTTTTTAGCTCTTTTTATATGTTGAAATTCCTTGCATCTTGTTATAACCTGTTCCATACATCTGTTGCCTGACTTACAACTACCTTTTAAAATCTGTAAATGATTTTCAATATCATATGCGGATATATCATCTACCGCTCCAAATTATCTACATCATTATAAATATGTATAAGGCCATGTACATTAGTAGTTAAATTAGTTCTACCATAAAAATCTGCAAATTTTTTTACGTAAATATACATTAATCTTTTAGCAAGCGGCCAAAGAGGTTTGTGATGATTAGAGGAAAATATAGTCATAGAACAAAAATAAAGCAAATAATGACTAAATGCCTCCTCCCACATAAAATCTCTATACACAATAATACTAACGTAATGTAAAAATGTACGGAACTCTGTCGCCTTCCAAAATTTCATAAATTTAACGTGCCGCAATCTCCTATTGAACTCTACTGGAAGCTGTGTTGCTATTAAAAAATTTGAAACTGTTTCTATGTGTGCCTCTGTCCATTTGGGGAATTTGGGAAATTTGTGCTCAAGAAATCCTATAGCTAATTTATTTGAAATACCCAAATCTGATTGATGCATGCGTTCTGCTATGATTATATGATCTACAATGTTAAAACCCACCACATCTTCCAAAGGTGACTTCCAACTTTGTGATGTTCCTTATCCGTCCTGCCTTTAAAGCTTTCCTCAGTCCGCAATTCAGCATCCACATCATCAAAAATGACTTTTTTCCCTTCGTGTACTCCCACGCATGTACATTTATGACAGCTGTGTTTGCCAACGTAGCTTATGGTAGCTGAAATGTAAAAAAAACGGTTTTAAAATTTGTTCGTTGTTTTTTTATAGTACATTTATTACTACAATTACCTTTGGCAAAGCAGCGGGCGGGTAAATCAGCGATAAATATGTGAAGTTTAACGCCCACCGTCTTGTCGCCGAACCGCAAGCCGCTTGATTGAAGCTTGTTTACTTCATCAACGAGAGGCCGCAAAAATCCTTCCACGTGATCCGGTTTCGTGAATCCACAAAATACACCGGCAAGCATCACCGGTGCATCTGGTAGTTCCTCTACCTTAAATAGAATCGGCCATAACTGCCTTGCCGAACTCTTGTAAAGGGGTAATCCATCGATGAAAACCTGCAAAGAAAAAAGATCAACATGCGGGATAATCTCCCTATAAAAGATATTAGTATATTGCAAATTATATTATCCAATAAGCTTTATAAAACTTTAGCAAACGTGCACTCACCCAAAATGTTCTCTTATCACGGTCTCTATTCCCTGATACCAAAACTGCCCACCCAAGATTGGTTGGATTTCCATCCCGACCTTGGTGGACGTTTTTAAGAGGGTTCGAGCGTCAGCAGGAAGGCAGAGCTTCAGCTTTCTTCGCAACAGACCCAGAATCATGTTGACCGTAGATCGGGACAGATTTTTCGTTACGGCAACATAACGAAGTCCTTCCTGCAGCGATATGTTGTCAAAAAACTGGTAGTTTGTGTCTCTTTCCATGTACACATCTTCCTCATCTTCCTGCCAATCGTTTTCCTCCTGTAAATCGAATTCGGCTTCCCGTTCCATGTCACCATAGCCACCATCGCCGTCAGACGCACATAGCTCCGCTCCGGCGTTAGATTCATCAACTGTAAAGATATGTACACGGTTAACCTTTGTTAGCTTTAACAACTTTAGCAGCTTTGTATTCACATTTGCTTACCATTCATGTTGAGATTCGGCTCCTGTCCTGCCGTTACACCGCTTGAGCCCGGAAGATTCGGTTGGTGCTGCTCCGCTTGCCATTCGCGTTCCAACTGCTCCAAATACTGTTGGCGTTTTTTCGAAAGACTGCCATCCATTCGCATTTTTTTTGATGCCATTTTTACACGGCTTCACGATAAATTCCTATATCACCGTTATATTAATAAACCAAACACAATTATGAATAGGACCGACACTTTTCTTAACTAAGCTTCTTTTGGTGTGGAAACTTACCGGCAATCTGGTTCACAACACTATCCACGGCAATCAAACACTTTTACACCGGCACATACACTTTTTGCAAACAGTAATCACAGCACAACTTTGTTTCACACTTAAATACCACAATCACAGCTAAATATATTTAAAATATACACGAAAACAAGTTAAATTTCGTCAGCTTCTTTGATAAAACAAACCAAGCCAAACCAAGCCAAACCAGCTCACTTTGTTTTTGTACCTGTGAAGTGTCAAATGTTGAACTCTCAAAGTGTGAGGGAGAAAGAACAACAAAATGGGACTGTCACTATGGGACAGCTCGAATCAAATGTCATAATTTTTCGTGCAGAATATATTATAACGAATAATTGTCACAATAAAATGACCAAGCTAAAGACCATTATGCTTGAAATATTATGCATATTGTAATAATCCTCAATGAAGTATTCAATTAATAGTATTTCATAAATCATATATTTGTATATAAAAATTATTTATTTTCCTACCCTAGAATGTCCATAATGTCTTCCGTCCATAGTGCCTCTGGGTAGAGCGGGATCTCGCGGTTCATAACTGATTTTAACCAACACTAATGAGGAGGGAGCGTACATACGTGGGGGATGGTGGTGGCGAATGGAAAATTGTGAGTGTGGGTCTCACGCTCAGAGCAAAAATCAGCAATCATCGCAACTGTGGGAGCGTTCAGGAATGGGGGTGGAGGGAGTGCGAGAGCTGTATCTCATGCACACAGCGAAATTTTGGTTAACACCTCGATGGTGGGAGCGTTTAGGCATGGGATGGGGTGGTGGAGTGCGAGTGTGTCGCATGACTGCTTCAACACTAGGGCCAGGGGTAGCGAGAGGCATCAAAATGAGTTACTCTTTGCCAAGCGGGCTGGTACAGTATCGGACAGAAAGATAGGACCCTGGTTTTTTCATCGCACCGTGCACTTGTTTGACCACGTTACTTGTGTGTGTGTTTGTGTGTTTGTGTGTGTGTGTGTGTGTGTGTGTGTGTATGTGTGTGTGTGTGTGTGTGTGTGTGTGTGTGTGTGGTGTGTGTGTGTGTGTGTGTGTGTGTGTGTGTGTGTGTGTGTGTGTGTGTGTGTGTGTGTGTGTGTGTGTGTGTGTGTGTGTGTGTGTGTGTGTGTGTGTGTGTGCGCGCGCGAATGCGCGGGTTTTTGTCTGAAGAAACGTAGCTGGACATGGTTTCATATTGCGTTGAAAACATTCTTATTATGTGTGTTATCATGTGAAACAGCGTGCGTTCACACTTGGATAAAAGCTAAAGTTTGCATCGATAGCAGCGAATGTTCTTCGGACGAGAACGCATGTGTGCTGTTTCATGAATGTGATTGCGACAGCGGTGCGAAATGGAAACGCGCACAATAGCAATGAACTCGGTATTCCCTCACAGGTGTTTCTCCAGTGCACGACATTGAAAGGCCAGCGTGCATCTCTGCGTTGAAGCTGGAGGAAACTTTATGCGTGGAAATAGTGGTTTATAGGAAACTTTATGCGTGCATTGAGCTGGCGCGCAGTTGTTCTTTTCAATGGGCGTTTTGTTTCATGAGCGCGGCAGTATTCTCTTCTCGATTTAAATGGGTAGACGCTCACTCGCTTACTCATGGATAGTTTTTATCCATACACTTTTTTCGCTGCTCTACAACGATGTAATTCATCACGTGTAGAAGCAGAACGCAGGCTGAGCACGGGATCAGCCGTGTCCAACTTTTTAACCAGCGCGTTCTTGACGGTCCAAGCAAGCAATGTTAGTAACAATGGGTCGAGGTAAACATTGTACCGATTATCAGCACCATATGATAAAGCGACTGGCTGCGGCTGGCATTAAGCGCAAAACGATCGAGTTCATAATGGAACGATCGCGCACTTTTGTGGCAAACGCGCTTCGGACAACCGAAACGTGCTTAGACAACCAAAACGCGCTTGGACAACCGAAACGCCCAAGTCAACCAGACGTCCTCAGAAGACCACGGCGAAAGAAGACCGTAAAATTGTTAATATATCGAAAAAACACTGATCGCGAGGGCGGTGGTTCTGCTTATTACACCAAAAACCTAACTCAAAACACAAAAAAAACTACTAGCAAATCTATCCGAAACGACATACTTGTGAAACAAACACACACACCAATACACATTTAAACATACACACACACATGCACACACACACACACACACACACACACACACACACACACACACACACACACAACACCACACACACACACACACACACCACACACACACACACACACACACACACACACACACACACACACACACACACACACACACACACACACCACACACACACACACACACACACACACACACATGCACACACACACATAAACACACAAACCACACATAAACCTGTCCCAACGGGTGCATGCTGCGTTGAAAACACTAGGGTCCTATCATTCGGTCCGATACTGTACCAAAATTCACCGCCCGAGATCGTTTGTACTTCCAAACCGACCTCGGTTGGGGTTTTGAGGAATGTTGAGCAGCGATGAAAAGGGGGTACCGTTCAATCGGCAAAAATCATTAAGGACTTATTCTTCGACCTAGAATCCTATTTACATTTTTGTAGCCTATAATAACTTACTTATCCGGCGCTACAACCGCTTTGCAGTCTTGGCCTGCCTCAGGAGTGTCCGAAACCGTTCACGGTCTCGCGCCTTTGTCTGCCAGTCCGTTATCCCGGCCTTAATGGTGGACGCCTCCACGCCATCTTGCCACCTCAGTTTGGGCTTACCACGCATCCTTTGTCCTTGTGGACGGCCTAAAAAGACTTTACGGGCTGGGTCGTCTGTTTCCATGCGTACAACATGGCCAGCCCACAGAAGCCTGGCGAGTTTAATACGCTGTACGACAGTGAGGTCGCCGTACATCTCGTATAGCTCGTCATTATAGCGGCTCCTCCATTGTCCTTCCACTCATGCGGGGCCAAGTATCCTTCTGAGCATCTTCCTCTCGAACGCGGCTAAGAGGGTTTCCTCAGATTTCGACAGTGTCCATGTCTCAGAGGCGTATGTGAGTACTGGTACTATATAGGTATTATATAGTCCCAGCTTCGTCCGTCGCGACAGGTTCTTTGAGGTGAACTGATTTTTCAGGCTGTAGAATAACCGGTTGGCAGCCAGCATCCTTGCGCGCAACTCAGCTTCCATGCTATTGTCGTTGCTGACCTTAGACCTCAGATAGGTGAATTCTGGGACCACTTTAAAAGTGCGTTCACCTACCGTCACGTCACGCCTACGTAGATTCTGATTATTTATTGGTAGGCCCGCTGATGTTGCCACCATCACCTTTGCCTCGTTTATCTGCAATCCGAGGCTCTCTGCCGCCTGTTCGATTCCTCGGTAGGCTTCTGCTACATAGGAGAGCCGCAGACCAATGATGTCTATATCATCAGCGTATGCCAGGATCTGGGTTGACTTATAGAAGATGGTTCCCGTAGTCTCCACCCTCGAGTCGCGGATGGCCCTCTCTGGCGCCAAGTTGAATAGGAGGCAAGCAAGCCCGTCCCTCTGGCGCAGACCTTTGGTGGTAGCAAAAGGTCCTGAAAGTTTTCCATCCACCCTCACCTGGCAAGTGACGTTGGTCATAGTCATTCTAACTAGCCTTATCGGTTTGGCCGAGATTCATAAGAGCTCATAGCGTCACACAGTTTACCCTGGCTATGCTATCGTATGCGGCTTTGAAGTCTATGAAGAGATGGTATGTGTCGTTTCTGTATTCAGCCATCTTCTCCAAGATCTGCCGCATGGTGAAGATCTGATCAGTGGTTGATTTTCCGTTTCGGAATCCTCTTTGATAGTTTCCGACAATCTCTTCGACGTGCGAGAATATTTTAAAGGCGATATTCAACACCCTAATACCCCTGTAGTTGTTGCAGTCCAATCCGTCTCCTTTTTTGTATATGGGATATATGATGTTATGTATATGGGGTAGATGATTCCAAATCGATTATCGATTCACAATCGATTCTCAAATCACTATCCCAAACCTCAGTTAAAATTTGATGAGTCTCGTTTGCTAGTCGTGCACCTCCATTTTTGTCCAGTTCAGCTGCTATTCCGTCGGTTCCGAGTTCCTTGTTATTATTCAGCTGATGGATAGCCTTTCTTGTTTCTTCTATGCTAGGTGGCAGTAGCATGACACTGTCTGCTAGTGGCGCCTCAAGCTGTTCGTTAAACTGGTCGTTGAGTAATTCATCAAAGAACTTAGCCCACCGCGAGAGGACCTCTGGCTGGTTACTGACCAGATCTCCATCCTTGTTGCGACAGCAGGTTACCTTAGGTGTAACGTTGTTTCGGTGACCTGCTATCGCTTGGTAAAACTTTCGTGTCGGTCCATACCAATCTCTGATTTGCCTGACTTCCCGCATGTTTTCCTATTTCCATGCGTGTTTCTTGGAACGGTGAATTCGTTTCTCTTCGCACTTAAGGCGTGTGTATTCGGTCACTTGTTCGCTTTCTTCGAAAACCAGCTAGATTTGGTGTTGACACGACATGGATCATGTTTCTTGCACAGTTTATTATTTTTTGTTTTTTGAGTGTCCTTTCGCTTGTAGTTTCATATCTGTTTTCTGGTAGTAGAGACTCGTCTAAAGCGACTTTGAATTTCTGTTAGACAGTAATGTCCCTTAGAGAGTCCTTGTTGAGCCGAGGCTGCGTGGTGTTACCACCCCTGTTGTGCACACCATTCCCTAGCCAACGAATCTCTTGTAGAGCTACGAGCTCTATGATCAGTGTGACTAGGGTATCATCAAGTTGTTTCAAGGCTCCGGCTTCGGTTAGAGTGCGTACGTTCCATGAGCCCAATTTAATCATAGTCTTGGGGCATTGCGTAGGGTCGGTATCGTTGAATCCGTTTCGTTAATTCCTGTAGCTTTCTATATTCGTTTGATACATGAGACTGGGTAGTCACCCCTGCGCCTGACCTGCGCTTACGTGACCGTTTTGTTTAGCGTCGAGTAGTCCCCCCCGACGTTCAGGCACCCAACTTCCCGGGAAGCCCACCACCATTCTGGACGACGAGGATGTGCCGGAATAGGAGTTGGATGGCAATGCAATGAGATCCGAAGCCCTATATTGACCCTCGGAGGGCTTCGGATCTCATTGCATAAATAACTAGAAACTTCGTCTAGTTGAGGAAAAAAAAAACTGTAGACAGGTGCAAGTGCGGATATGAAGCTCGATGGTTATGGGCTGGTCCAGAAACAATTGTTGAGTTCAGTGCTTCCAAAGTATCTTTCACCGGGAAGTAATACTGTTGTGATAATGATGGTTCAGGACCAGGTGGAGTAGACATGCGTGCGGCTAAACAGTGAGTCGTTGTAGGTGTCCGTGTGGTATAGCGGTTATTAAAGCTAGTTGCTAGTGAGTGTGTGTTGTTTATTTTTTTATTTATTTCATATATATAACCGACGGACTATCGTGTCTAATCGGCAACCTTATAATTAAATTAAGGAGCATATAACTAAACCTCTAGTTATAAGCAAACATTAAATGTGACGTAGACGCAATTGCTCCTTGAACGTGGAAGTAGACATACTATAATCAAACAAATCTAACACTTCATTGAACTCGAGGGACATATGTATAATAGGGTGTCCCTGGCTATGGTTGTTGCGGGTACGCGGTACACGGAGATGGAAATAAGATCTAAGAATCCGACAGAGAGCGAACAAATGGATGCTGGCTAGTAATGCCGGGGAATCGATTTCTCCGTTAAGGAGCCGGAATATAAAAAGCAATTTCGTGTTGTAAAGCAATTTCGAGTGGCTGTATGATACTGATGCCGACGGGTCAGGTAAATGGTATAAGTGCTGCGTCTCGAAAGATAGTCGGGACTCTCACTTTGAATGAATGTATGTAAGGATGTATATTAATTGTTCTTTCTTCTTCTTCTTTGGCACAACAACCGTTGTCGGTCAAGGCCTGCCTTTTACCCACTAGTGAAGTGAGCTTGTTTTTCAGTGACTTATTGTTACCATAGCAGGATAGTCCGTCCTACGTATGGGGGCACGGTCTATTCAGGGCTTGAACCCATGACGGGCATGTTGTTAAGTCGTATGAGTTGACGACTGTACCACCAGACGGGCTCAAATTGTTCTATACATCCACATTATTCCTCCAGATTCACCAAGAAATCCAAAGATCTAGCGGTGATACGTTAACCCCGTAGGGACATCGTCTAACGCACAAGGTAGCGGTGATATCACTCACACAAATCAAAATTAGAATATCTAATCGGATAAAGAACATAAATAACATCGAACTCCATTCTTTGTGACAATCTGACTGCGCAAATCAGTACATTGACAATCATTAATATTTTTCAATTAATACAATTAAATATTACAATTTAAGCTTTTTCAACATTTAGAGCAATAATACGACCTTAATTAAACATAATTATTTATTTTTTTACACTGATGCTTTTAACGACCATTCAAGATTTTTAGCAGCCGTCAGGCAAAACGAGACAACTCTCAAAGCGAGACTTCTTTTACTTACTTGAATTTGTCAATTCTTTCGGCATGCATCGACCTGTATGCTATATGAACGTTGGATTATATGGTGGTTGGTTGTAGGATGATGCTGGATGTTCATGTTGGAAAACATCATTGTGATTGAAAATGCCGTGTACTGCTGAAAAATTATTTACTAAACATGGAACACATGAAAATATAGAAAGTAACTTAACAAATTGAAATTTGCTCTGATTTGTTCGGACAAATTCTCGATATTTCCGAGTTTTCCCGGTTTAACCTGGTTGCGTGGCCGACTTATTCTCGAGGCATACATCATTAGAGAAATATAATATTAAGTCAAAGACAAAAGCAATAGAGTATCAGTGAGTTATTTAAGAAAATAAACGAACTGAAAATAGTGAACTACAAATACCACCATATTTATTGAAATTAGGCATTTTGACGTTAGCATATATGCCCTAAAGGGATATAAATACCAACACATCTGCGGTTCACTTACCTGTTCTTCTACTTTTCATACAGAAAAAATGGAAAAAACCTCTCGCATAACGAGTTTTCTGTATAACGAGTGAGCCACTCGAACGGAAGCTTGTTATGCGGTCCATATTAATATTCAATATCGATTAAAATATATATCAATAGCGATTAAAATAGTTCTAAATAAAAAAAAAATTCTTTGAACCATAAACATCTTGGTGATATTGTTCTTTAAATGTATAAATGTATTCTTTACAACTTTCGATTAAATATTCTCACTTTATACCTTGATTCATGGAATGAAAACAAATGCATAGTTATATTTTCTAAGTCAAACATCAACTACTACCAAAGTTTTCTAAACATTTAGGTATCTATATTTCAACAAATATTAACAGCTACCCGAAACTATTTTTCTTCTTGTTCGGCGTAACATCCTTCGAGCTGCTACATATTCTGTCTCTAGGCCAGCTTTAGCCAGTAATGAATGGGGTTACTAAATTTTACTTGATTAGTTTACACTCAGCTAGATCCATTCGAATTTTTATCCCATGACGGGCATTATTTACGTCGTACGGTGGACGACTGAACTACGGGACCGGCCCACTTGGAACTACAACAACTCTCCAAATATGTATCATATAATATATAATTGATACCGGAAAGCGTATAAGTTGGCATATGTACGCCTAAGATTTAATAAGCTTACAATTTCAGAAATTCTCGCAATTTATCGATGTTCTGGTAAGCAATAAGTCCACCTATATTACGGGTTACTTTATGATCATGGTATGAAATTTTCTTAACCGACTTATTAATCAATGTATCCTGCAGGTCGAATAAATCACCATTCATTGAACGGAGAATGGCTTGAGGTGCACAAGTGTCCCACTTGTACGTAGTTCCCTTGCTGAGAAGAAAAAGTTCTGCTTCTCCAGTAGCTATCTTTAGTATTTTGTAACCCGCGCCCGAAGAATATATTACGTCATATTTTAGCTGATTCCGAATGAATTCAACATACTTTGATTGTTCGGACGGAGATAGTATAGCAATACGTGCATCAGTTCCCTGAGAAGCTATGTTGTTAAACTTCAAATCACCCACCGATAGGCCCCAGAAAATTTTACTTCTGTACTCCTCACGGAACTCTTCTTGATTACTGATTTTTTCCGCAAATGGTTGATTGATTACGCCAAGAATAGGGGTGCCCTTGCATGTTTCATAAACACCTATCAGTACTGTGCAGCATTTTAGACCGGATGACACAATATTCGAATATTTGGTTAATTTTTCTTCGCCTTTGATGTATTCGGCAGTACCATCGATTGGATCGATCCAAATACCCAATTGTGACCAATCATTGTCTAACGGTATTGAATCAGTAGGCAATTCCAAACTTTCAATGTCAATTTCAACTTCCCGATAAACTTCATCGACAAGGGCAGCTGCGGATACTTTGTCGCCATGAAGAATCTGCAATAATTAATAAAACGGTGTTTGTTTTCAAATGAATATATCGTTTATGAATTAAGATTCTACATAATTAGTGATGGGAAAATTCCACTTATTGCGAAATTAAACAGAACTAGTTAATGAAAAAAAATCATTTTAAAAAATCAACAGGAAAACATTGTTCTTAAGCTCAAAATAAATGCTCCGGAATTTCATGGTCGTGAAATTCATCGCAAGCGCGAAACAGTGTCATGTGACAGTTTTTGCATAGATTATACAGCATGCGGACTTTCTCAAATTTACAAATGCAGCATTTCCAACTCTAATTATCTAATTAGACTTATTAGGCAATCGAAAGTACAGTCACCGTCGTTTGGTATTTTTCTGTCATATTGCAATTGACAGGTAATTGCAATTGAACTGCAATTAAGATAGTTGACTGGTATGTAAATCGCAATTCGACATGCTTATTTCTCAGTTGTTCCAGATAGGATTCTGTCTGTCAAGTTGATAGAAGTGTTTGAATTGATTGTTAGTGTATATAAAAAAAACTAAATGATAAACATGGGTTGAAGCCCAGAATGGACTGTCCCCCGTAGCAAGGATTGACTATCCGGCTACGTGGTAATGAATTAAGTCTCGAAAGCCTGTATAGGCCGGCATGTCCGCGTAGGACGTTACGCCAAATAGAAGAAGATGAAATGATAAACAATTCTTGATTGCTTGTGGTAAAGCTCTAAAAATCAATAAATTGAGTGAAAATGTCAAAACTGACCGATAAATTCGAATGTTTTATTACACGTACGCCAGGATTTTTGAGTCAAAGCCTCAGCTTGCCGGAAACACCAACCGAGGATGACAGTATAGTCTTGCCCCGAGTTACGCGACACCTGATTTACGCGGTATTTTCATTTTTACAGGTCATATGTCAATCAGTACAATTTTCTCCAACCATTGTCAAATGCAAAATTAACTGATTTTTTGTCAAAACATTAAAATCGCTAAAAAGTCAGAAATTACCGTATTTTCTACACGAATTGTACGAACTAATTAATAATGTGCATAAAAGTACTAAAATCAATCAAAATTAACCATATAGTATATCAAATCAATTTTGGCAGAAAACGTGATGTTCGGCTTTCATGAAAATGCGAGTTACGCGAATGTCTCTCTAATTATTTGCATTATTTTATTACAGGCTCTCCGAGATACGCTATTCATGGGGACCGAGAAGAAACCGCGTACCTCGAATTTCCGCGAAAGTCGAATCACGCAGTTTTCGACCAAAATATAGCTAATTTCAAGTAATTTGGCTTGTAATAAGTAGTCACGAAATTGAATTTATTTTATGTGATTTTCAAACGAGTTTACAATTTGGCACTTTGCAATTGACAATTTGTTTAAAGAACTGTTCAATTCGGAAATATATATATATATATATATATATATATATATATATATATATATATATATATATATATATATATATATATATATATATATATATATATATATATATATAATATATATATATATATATATATATATATATATATATATATATATACTTATACATATACATATACATATACAGCGCATACCACAACTATATGGACAGTCGTTTTTCGCGGTTTACGCAAAATCCATAAGAGATAGATAAAAACAGTGAATGTATGAGTTGTGCAGAATACTATTTTACATCTTCGTATATTTTTTTCCAATTTTTTAACTCGTTTTTACACGACTTATGACGAAAAAACGAAATGACGAAAAATGTATGGTCGTACCATAACTATAATAACACTTCGAAAAACAGGTTTTATGTGCTAACTAACGCATTTAAAAATCGTTCAAAAATATAAATAACATATTCTAGAAAGGTTTTACATAAATGTATTTTGTACGAATTTTAAAAAAAGTGTTTTTATAACTTATTTTAAGTATTTATAAATTTTATAAGAGTAATTATCAAAATATATTTTTTAAAATAAAACACATTTTTTTCGCCTGTGCAAAATGCAAACCAAAGTATGCAAAAATATTTTCATAAATTATTTTGAAACTGCCATGAGAACCTTTTCAATTTTGTGAACAACGATTCAAAACTGATCTGATCAAACAAAAGCGACACAAAAAGTCCAACAACGATTTTTTAGCAGAATCTGAATAATTGCTGCTGATACATACATAGTTAAGGAATGTTATCCTAGTCTGATATATTTTTACTCGCACCACCTACTTCACCATCGATGTTCTCTTAGACCGCTACAAAGGCGCTTGTAAATGTTTTGGGGGATGTGCAGAAGAACATGATATTCAATTGCAATGGCCTAGAGCATCGGTCGGCAAACTTTTGAGGCAAAGGGCCGAATTTAGTAAATGATCTAAAGCCGCGGGCCAAGAGAATGCGGTTTTTCTATAATTGTGCTTTGATTATTACATTATAAAATTTTAGAAACAAAATGATTGATATTATTGCTGTTTTCTTATAATTGTTGCATCCAAGTATGGTTCAAAATTGATAATATTTACTTAAAATCTAATTGTATCCTTTAATCATTTGAGGATTGCTAAAAGAAGGGCAATAGTGTGATAATTCAAAACACAACGAAGCAAGAGCAATATCGTTTCTTCGTGACCCCATCCTCCCACGCCGGAAAAAATATAAGCGCTATTCTGGGGATGATACCAAAGTGGTATTGGTTAAAAAATTATCGAGGAAAATGTGCATTTAGTATTTATAAAAATGTTTAAAGGACAATTTATGTCATGTCTGATAAATTGATTTATGATTTATGTCTGATAAATTGATCTTTATAAATTGATTCCTTATGAAAAAATTTAGCACTTTGACAATCGTTGTACTCGTAAACAGGAACAGTGTGGAATCGTCGTTCTCGGTACAACAGCAGGGTTTTATCAATGTTCTTATTTGTTTTAAATAAGATGCAAAATACCCCTAACTAGATAAAAAAAACAACTGATTTATGTGAAATTAAGAAGAACGAATAGCAGGACAAATATTAACGCGGGAAATGTATGATATTTCATTACATCCAAAACTTTGTTTTCCATGTATTAGGTTGGTGATAATCGCATGCAAAACATAAAATAACTTCATTGCAACCCGACTTTAGTGTATCTTATCTGTATAAAATTTCGTATGCGACTTTCATATCGATAGTCTTATTGTGGTGTTAAAATAATGTTAATATTACATAATGGTTGTATTAAAAAATGAACAACAATTTCATGAGATTATCTTAAGTTAATTGCACTTTGAGTAGTAGTATCCCATTAGTTAGCAAACAAAATTTGACACCTCTATCAGTCAAACTCTAACCATGATGGCCAAACAAGTGAATCAAACGCGTGCGTGATCAAAGAATGGCACCCCGTAGCGTCCAAAATGGACTCCGTGCGGAAGTTTGTGGACGTCGTATATACCCGTTTTGGCATTTTGGATGCCAACATCTTGGCACTATTAGGCAACAATGAAAGCATTGAAAGAGAGCCCTGGTCCATTTTTGAGGTTTACATAAGAGCTAAAATGAAGACAGAGGGACAAGTGGCTACATCACTACGTTAGCTGGACCGGGAGATCGATGCAACCCATAAACAGATTAGGAATTAGAAATTCCATCCCCTGGCTTCAATTACTTCAATAGTGGCAAACAATTACGCGAAAACTCAATGCAATCATTTCAGGTAAATTTCGACAGAATATCGAAATGTCACCCTAGTCTGCGAACTGGTCCAACATCTGTCACCTGCGTCCCATCGATTTTTTTCTGCATCAACGTGATGCAAAAACTCTACTCTAACAATTTTGTAGCGAAAACTTAAGAGGAATTGATGAAAATCGAAGGTAGATCTTAAATCATGCATGTTTTTGTCCACCATGATCAACATTCCTGATAACTGATGAAAGGCAATTCACAAAGTCTTGATTTATTTGTGCAAGTTAGCTTAAATAATTACCTTTCCACTACCTTTTTTCTGCAGCCAGCCGAAAATGGCATATTTTTTCATGCAAAAGTTACGGGGGTATTAACCTCGAGTTCGAACATACTGAACGGTCCGTCATTCCATAGTACTTTAATTAAAGATGGAAATGTACGATGGTATAATATGGCATACTTAAATATCTTCAGTAATTTGTGTACGAATAGTTTCTTCCCATCTTTCAAAATCAGTCAAATACTTTCGTGAGCCGGATTGAATGTTACGGCGGGCCGGACTTTGCCGACCGCTGGCCTAGAGTATTAGGCGGCGCTCTGGGACCAATCGAACGAAACAAACAAACACGACTCTGTTCGATAGGTGCTCTGTCAGCTGTTCGATGTCTTACAGACCTGTCATGATGCACTGCAATACACCTATCTTTTTATCTCGAAAATGAAGCATTTTCATAGTTAAAATGAATATCCATCTGCAGGGGGAAGATTCAACAAATAATTTACAAGTTATTCACATCAATAATAACATAAAAATCATTCAAATTTAATATTGAAAAATGTAAACAAACGTCCATGCGAAACACATACAGTGCATACACATGCATTATGTACATGCAATAGTTTAATACGTTTCAAACCTGTATATTTGATGTTAAAATTGATTGTGAAGCATTGCAAATATTATTGATAGATATTTAAAATATTTTGCAGGCGAATTTTAAGAAGAAAACGAGACAAAATACGAAAACAACTTGAAATTGTCCCGAATTGAATTCTATCTACTGTAGCTGAGAAGCGTTTGACAGCCAAGGTATTCAAAGCACAGGTGGGTATCGAACATCAAAGACAGAATCAACTGACATGTTCGACTCGATGTTTGTCTTGTTTGTTTGTTTGTGTCTGACAGTGCACCTCCATATGATTATATGGGTTTGTTCGTGTCGGATGTCGTGTTCGATTGCTGCTAGAGCGCCGCCTTACTCTTTGCACATATTCTTACCGGCATTACAAATACTTATCTAATACATGTAAATACCACATTACTAATTCAGCCAGTCCTTATTTAGGCCCATAAACTACTTAGTCATAAGTCGTGTAAAACGAGTTAAAAAATTTGAAAAAAATATACGAAGATGTAAAATAGTATTCTGCACAACTCATACATTCACTGTTTTTATCTATCTCTTATGGATTTTGCGTAAACCGCGAAAAACGACTGTTCATACCCATATAACCAAGATACCGAAAACGCCACCAATTTCTTGTACTAAAAATCCAGTTCCATCAAACAAAGCTAAAAACTATCAGTTTGGTGGGTTAAGCCACACGGCCACAGAAGCAGCCACCACTTCAATTTTGTTGAAGTCAGATTTTTATGCACGGGCAATTTATTTGCTCAACATGTTTCACCTGTGTTAAAAATGTTATTTATTTGTGCAAAGGAAGCAATTAAACGTGTGTGTTTAAGTTGGTTTGTTGTAAAACATTCATGTGTAATATGTGTATATGTGTGTTTGTTTACTTGCGAATAAACTCTTCCATTTCGCTGGTCAGTGCATAGTTTATAGACTAATAATATTGCTGAAGTTGAAGTGCAGTGATGTAAGTGAATGAATTTAATCAACCGAGGAGTTAAATCCTGTCCAGCATATTGACCTAAGCCAAACCTTGACCAAACTTTTCCTCAAAGCATTTTTGGAAAAGGTGGGTTAAGGGTGGGCAAGATAAATACATCGGATCGGAACTGGCAGCTCCGATTGTTCTAAAATTTGGTGGGGTAACGACTGAATCGACCACCACAAACCCACGTGGGTTTGAAGTGGTTTTACAGTGGGTTAAGGACGATTTGGTTATTTGGGAACTTGCACAAATAAATCAAGACTTTGTGAATTGCCTTTCATCAGTTATCAGGAATGTTGATCATGGTGGACAAAAACATGCATGATTTAAGATCTACCTTCGATTTTCATCAATTCCTCTTAAGTTTTCGCTACAAAATTGTTAGAGTAGAGTTTTTGCATCACGTTGATGCAGAAAAAAATCGATGGGACGCAGGTGACGGATGTTGGACCAGTTCGTAGTTCTGTTTCGCAGTTGGACCAGTTCTGTCGAAATTAACCTGAAATGATTGTATTGAGTATTCGCGTAATTGTTTGCCACTGTGAAGCCAATGCATGCGATTTCTAATTCCTGATCTGTTATTCATGTTGCCTAGGTATTATTTTACTGTTTGGTGGGTTGCATCGATCTCCCGGTCCAGCTAACGTAGTAATGTAGCCACTTGTCCCTCTGTCTTCATTTCAGCTCTTATGTAAACCTCAAAAATGGACCAGGGCTCTCTTTCAATGCTTTCATTGTTGCCTAATAGTGCCAAGATGTTGGCATCCAAAATGCCAAAACGGGTATATACGACGTCCACAAACTTCCGCACGGAGTCCATTTTGGACGCTACGGGGTGCCATTCTTTGATCACGCACGCGTTTGATTCACTTGTTTGGCCATCATGGTTAGAGTTTGACTGATAGAGGTGTCAAATTTTGTTTGCTAACTAATGGGATACTACTACTCAAAGTGCAATTAACTTAAGATAATCTCATGAAATTGTTGTTCATTTTTTTAATACAACCATTATGTAATATTAACATTATTTTAACACCACAATAAGACTATCGATATGAAAGTCGCATACGAAATTTTATACAGATAAGATACACTAAAGTCGGGTTGCAATGAAGTTATTTTATGTTTTGCATGCGATTATCACCAACCTAATACATGGAAAACAAAGTTTTGGATGTAATGAAATATCATACATTTCCGCGTTAATATTTGTCCTGCTATTCGTTCTTCTTAATTTCACATAAATCAGTTGTTTTTTTTATCTAGTTTAGGGGTATTTTGCATCTTATTTAAAACAAATAAGAACATTGATAAAACCCTGCTGTTGTACCGAGAACGACGATTCCACACTGTTCCTGTTTACGAGTACAACGATTGTCAAAGTGCTAAATTTTTCATAAGGAATCAATTTATAAAGATCAATTTATCAGACATAAATCATAAATCAATTTATCAGACATGACATAAATTGTCCTTTAAACATTTTTATAAATACTAAATGCACATTTTCCTCGATAATTTTTTAACCAATACCACTTTGGTATCATCCCCAGAATAGCGCTTATATTTTTTCCGGCGTGGGAGGATGGGGTCACGAAGAAACGATATTGCTCTTGCTTCGTTGTGTTTTGAATTATCACACTATTGCCCTTCTTTTAGCAATCCTCAAATGATTAAAGGATACAATTAGATTTTAAGTAAATATTATCAATTTTGAACCATACTTGGATGCAACAATTATAAGAAAACAGCAATAATATCAATCATTTTGTTTCTAAAATTTTATAATGTAATAATCAAAGCACAATTATAGAAAAACCGCATTCTCTTGGCCGCGGCTTTAGATCATTTACTAAATTCGGCCCTTTGCCTCAAAAGTTTGCCGACCGATGCTCTAGGCCAGGTATGTCAAACTGGCGGCCCGCGGGCCGCATGCGGCCCTCGTCAATGCTGAATGCGGCTCGCGAGAATATTTTGAGAATTGCTAAATGCACTGCAAACCAAAAAACTGTTATTACTATTTGTCTAATTGTAAAAAATTTTCCAGAGAAGAACAATCATTTTGATGGTATATTTTTTGAATCTAACATGAATGTAACCATAACATCTCATAAACTTATGCTGCACAATCGTACAGAACAATTGAAACCCTTAAGAAAAATTGATTTGAATGCAAACTCATTATGTTTCGATGAAATTCTGAATATTAGCACAATGTTGTGTACACTCGATTGCACATTCTATGGAAAAATATGGAAAAATAGATTTGCGTCAACCTTCTACAAACGAAAAAGGAATGAAATACTTTCATACACACACTTGGAATCTTCGCAACAACTAGTGCTGGATTGTCAGAATCGTCATTTTTGATCTTAGCTATTCTGACTCCTGATCCGTCCAAATCAAACCAACAGTTCCGTTCGGTGCCGACCGAAGCTTATAGAGCCGTTTAATGCCATTCGGAACCATTGGAGTCATCGGTTGTCGCACGGAGCGGCTAATCTGCAGTGAGAAATGGATCTGGTCGGTCCTACCGAATTTGACCATGCCCCAATTACCCGAATTTGACCAATTATGCCCCCGAGTGCCGAGTTAAGGATTCATTGGGCTCCGAAATTCTTTTTCGAACGAATTTGCACGGCTCCGACCTTAGAATGTTACATTTTTGATGTTCGATTAAAGCCACTTCTGTTTTATTCATAATCATGCCACCATAAATGTTAATAAAAATGATTGTTGCCAAGTTGGAATTATGTGTACCCCACATTCTACAAAACGAATTAATGTACTTTCCAACCTCCCCAAAAATCAAAACCAAAATGATATGATTACGCTTAAGCCATGAGTATTTAGATTAAGGATTAAAATAATCGAAATGCCGAAGTCCTGCGATGTATAGCTTATTTCCATAGATTAGCTCACACAGTCCACTACCTCAATTCGCGAATCATCTCCCTTCAAGTGTCAAAAAACGAATCTTTGTCAGATAAAATTATCGTAATTTAAAAAAAATATTTGTAAAATACGGGTTCTTGGAACATGGAAATTAGCAAAAAATATGTTTAAACACGTTTTATTACAATTTTTCTCTTGATCTGTCAAAAAATTGCAGGCAAATATATTGTTATTCATCCAGCGATGCATAGCTTGGATGGCTTGAAAATGATTCGCCTCGCGAAAAAGATACCTTAGTGAAAAAGTGTGGTTGGACGATATTTTCTAACAGAACTACCGTGTTAGAACGCGACTAATGAAAAATGTCGTATTTTAATAATAAGGATAAAAAATGCATGTGACTTTAAAAGTACATTAAACTATTTTCGAAATAAAAAAGTGCACAATGAAAATAACACAGCAAATTTGTAAATAGGAAACTATTCCAGATTTGAAGCGAGGAGTACAAAAAGTCAATTTGTTTAACAATAATGATTTTAAACAGTATTTTATATAAATATGAGGTATAGTTTTTATTCTCACATTTGCGGCCCGCGAATCACTGAAAATCTGTACTTGCGGCCCTCTGATGAAATGAGTTTGACACAGCTGCTCTAGGCCATTGCAATTGAATATCATGTTCTTCTGCACATCCCCCAAAACATTTACAAGCGCCTTTGTAGCGGTCTAAGAGAACATCGATGGTGAAGTAGGTGGTGCGAGTAAAAATATATCAGACTAGGATAACATTCCTTAACTATGTATGTATCAGCAGCAATTATTCAGATTCTGCTAAAAAATCGTTGTTGGACTTTTTGTGTCGCTTTTGTTTGATCAGATCAGTTTTGAATCGTTGTTCACAAAATTGAAAAGGTTCTCATGGCAGTTTCAAAATAATTTATGAAAATATTTTTGCATACTTTGGTTTGCATTTTCAAAACAAAAATTACAGGCGAAAAAAATGTGTTTTATTTAAAAAAATATATTTTGATAATTACTCTTATAAAATTTATAAATACTTAAAATAAGTTATAAAAACACTTTTTTAAAATTCGTACAAAATACATTTATGTAAAACCTTTCTAGAATATGTTATTTATATTTTTGAACGATTTTTAAATGCGTTAGTTAGCACATAAAACCTGTTTTTCGAAGTGTTATTATAGTTATGGTACGACCATACATTTTCGTCATTTCGTTTTTTCGTCATAAGTCGTGTAAAAACGAGTTAAAAAATTGGAAAAAAAATATACGAAGATGTAAAATAGTATTCTGCACAACTCATACATTCACTGTTTTTATCTATTTCTTATGGATTTTCCGCAAATCGCGAAAAACGACTGTCCGTATAGTTGTGGTAGGCGCTGTATATGTTCTTCTTTTTGCTGATATCTAAATATTGCGATATATTGCAAATGAAAGACAAAATTAATAAATACCTTTTCTAGGGCCTTAGTAGTGTTTCCTGGATCGTCCGTCACTGATACTATGATAGATTCGCCCGCTGTATTGGTAAATTTTGCATTCTCTTCTCCTCGGATGTTGTCACGTAATTCCGGAAACTAATCGATAAAATTGCTGTATCTCAATGTGTTTTAATTCCATTTTTGTCACGAAATGAATTTTACCTGTTTTCCAATGTCATGTTTTATCATCTCCTGTATCAGACAATCGGCCAGTGTTTTGAAATCATGAGCAAATCGGGTATTCGATTCATCTTTACTTTTTTCTTGTACCAACAAGCTAAATAGGATTGGATTTTGGCGGCAGACACGAGCTATGTTAGCAGCCTTTTCGGATGCCTTAAGCACTTCTCTGAGAAGATTGATGGCGGACATGCTGTAATGAAATCTAACACTTTGTTTGTTTCTAATGTATGAATGATTTTGATTGTCTTGACTGCGAAGTTTTGAGTGGGCCCGCTTAACTTCTTCACAAACCAAGTATTATGAAGAGTTAATCCTTTTGAAACAAGTACAGATAAATTCGATTGTTGTGCACAATATTCACCTGAACACTAAGATTGAATTCTACTACGTTTCGAACAGACGTTTAACTTGGCACGTCTCGTCTTTAATACTATGTAGATTATATGAAAAACTATTACCAGAAAGTTGTCGATAAATGATTCAATACCTAGCACAAGAAAGCGTTTTCACAAAAACGAGACATGTATAACTACGCCGACGCAGTAACAATCGATCGAATGGATAGTAAAGGCGAGGGAGGGTGGGGTTGGGGTGAAAGCAGTTTAGGTGAAAGCAAGGATGTAATAAGATACCAGGTGGTGAAATACAGAGCAATTTGACAAGCCGCCTCCTGACGTGCGGGTTCTCGATCCAGCAAGAGTCGCTATGTCAAATCCCACACATCTCCATAATCCTATGCGTTTTTATCGGACGAAATTTATATGGGATTAGACAGATAACGTCAGACGTGCGATTTCGTCGTACGACAGAATCAAAAAAATTTGATTCCATCGGATCGTCGCATCCGATTTTATCTGTCAATGTAATCATGCAGTTTATGTAGGAACAATATGATATTATTTTTTTATAATGGTTAAACCATTCAAATCATTCAAATTTTCGCAATGTGAGCTGACCGCACCCGCAAATTTCCGTTAAATGCCTTCTAATCGCCTTGTAATCGCCAGCGAATTGAAGGCGATCAGCAGTGCATTTAGCAGTAATTAAATGCCTTTGAAATATGTCAATGAAAAATTTCGCTTTTAATTTTAAATTGCAACTGTCAAAAGAAAACCTTACAAGCGTCTTCTGCACTGCACTGTTGTAGTGTTCCCAGATATGAGCGTGAGATTCGATAGCACGATTTACGTGTTATGTTCTCTTGCTTAGCGCTCTGAGCTATTTCACTTTATTAAAGAAGGTCTGCATTATTCGGTTGTTGAAGACCAACCCGTTGAAAGGTGTAAATATTTTTTTAAGGCAATATTTTAATTGTGCTTCACATAAATTTTGTTTGTATTAATTATAGCAAGAAAATATTAATTTTAAAAGAAATAAACACAAAAAAGATAATAAAAATTAGGATTTGAACACACGCTTTCTCGGTTCGGAACCAAAAGCGTTTGTAGCATGCACATGCACATGCTATACTCCCGCACAACAAAATCGAGCAGTTTTTGAGCTCGCTTTCTAGCTCGCTTTCCGCCGAAACCGATCGAGAAAGCGAGCAGAAACATCCGAAGAACCCGCACAACAAAATCGAGCAGTTTTTGAGCTCGCTTTCTAGCTCGCTTTCCGCCGAAACCGATCGAGAAAGCGAGCAGAAATGTCCGAAGAACCGATCGAAGCTCTTGATCGGTTGAAGCGTTTACGGTATTTCGAGAGAGCGCGCTGTATGTGTATGTCTCTTTTTGACAAAAAAGCTCCGGTACGCGACCGTGTTGGCGCAAAAATGATAATGGCCGAAAAATAGTTCACACCCACGTTCTCTTTCTTCTCTCTTTTCCCTTTCACCTCGCTTTATCGTTATGGTTTTTGCTCTCTAGCTACATTGAGCGAGTGGCTGACAAGTTTTCGATCGCTTTGCGCAGCGGGGAACCGATCGAAGCTCTTGATCTATTGAAGCGTTTACGGTCGTTCGAGAGAGCACGCTGTATGTGTTTGTCTCTTTCTGACAAAAAAAGCTCCGGTACGCGACCATGTTGGTTCAAAAATGATTATGGTCGCAAAATAGTTCACACCCACGTTTTCTTTCTCCCCTCCTTCCCCTCTTCACCATCCTTTTACCTTTATTGGTTCTTGCTCTCTAGCTACATTGAGCGAGACGCTGAGTTTTCGATCGCTTTGCGCAGCGGGCTGTTTTCAATCAGTTCACACACATTTCTTATTACACCCGCTGCGCAAAGCGATCGAAAACTCAGCGTCTCGCTCAATGTAGCTAGAGAGCAAGAACCAATAAAAGGTAAAAGGATGGTGAAGAGGGGAAGGAGGGGAGAAAGAAAACGTGGGTGTGAACTATTTTGCGACCATAATCATTTTTGAACCAACATGGTCGCGTACCGGAGCTTTTTTGTCAGAAAGAGACAAACACATACAGCGTGCTCTCTCGAACGACCGTAAACGCTTCAATAGATCAAGAGCTTCGATCGGTTCCCCGCTGCGCAAAGCGATCGAAAACTTGTCAGCCACTCGCTCAATGTAGCTAGAGAGCAAAAACCAATAACGATAAAGCGAGGTGAAAGGGAAAAGAGAGAAGAAAGAGAACGTGGGTGTGAACTATTTTTCGGCCATTATCATTTTTGCGCCAACACGGTCGCGTACCGGAGCTTTTTTGTCAAAAAGAGACATACACATACAGCGCGCTCTCTCGAAATACCGTAAACGCTTCAACCGATCAAGAGCTTCGATCGGTTCTTCGGACATTTCTGCTCGCTTTCTCGATCGGTTTCGGCGGAAAGCGAGCTAGAAAGCGAGCTCAAAAACTGCTCGATTTTGTTGTGCGGGCACTTAATAAACACAAAATTGTCAACACAACACAACACACAAAAAGACCAAATTCCAACCACTCAAGATACCAACACAACCCAAACCACATAAATAACCTTACGTCAGGAATTGTAAGTCAGCAGAAAAACCCTTATCCAAAAACACTTAAAACACACAAGCGACACACAACCCCGGAGGTGCGAAAAAAACCTTACCCGCACAACAAAATCTAGCAGTTTTTGAGCTCGCTTTCTAGCTCGCTTTCCGCCGAAACCGATCGAGAAAGCGAGCAGAAACGTCGGAAGAACCGATCGAAGCTCTTGATCGATTGAAGCGTTTACGGTATTTCGAGAGAGCGCGCTGTATGTGTTTGTCTCTTTTTGACAAAAAAGCTCCGGTACACGACCGTGATGGCGCAAAAATGATAATGGCCGAGAAATGTTTCACACCCACGTTTTCTTTCTCCCCTCTTTTCCCTTTCACCTCGCTTTATCGTTATTGGTTTTTGCTCTCTAGCTACATTGAGCGAGTGCCTGACAAGTTTTCGATCGCTTTGCGCAGCGGGTACCCAGCACAAAACGCTTCAAGTGGGTAAAGCGTAAATACACAGCATTGCATCCCGCACAACAAAATCGAGCAGTTTTTGAGCTCGCTTTCTAGCTCGCTTTCCGCCGAAACCGATCGAGAAAGCGAGCAGAAATGTCCGAAGAACCGATCGAAGCTCTTGATCGGTTGAAGCGTTTACGGTATTTCGAGAGAGCGCGCTGTATGTGTATGTCTCTTTTTGACTAAAAAGCTCCGGTACGCGACCGTCCCGCTGCGCAAAGCGATCGAAAACTTGTCAGCTACTCGCTCCATGTAGCTAGAGAGCAAAAACCAATAACGATAAAGCGAGGTGAAAGGGAAAAGAGAGAAGAAAGAGAACGTGGGTGTGAACTATTTTTCGGCCATTATCATTTTTGCGCCAACACGGTCGCGTACCGGAGCTTTTTAGTCAAAAAGAGACATACACATACAGCGCGCTCTCTCGAAATACCGTAAACGCTTCAACCGATCAAGAGCTTCGATCGGTTCTTCGGACATTTCTGCTCGCTTTCTCGATCGGTTTCGGCGGAAAGCGAGCTAGAAAGCGAGCTCAAAAACTGCTCGATTTTGTTGTGCGGGGTGTTGGCGCAAAAATGATAATGGCCGAAAAATTGTTCACACCCACGTTCTCTTTCTTCTCTCTTTTCCCTTTCACCTCGCTTTATCGTTATTGGTTTTTGCTCTCTAGCTACATGGAGCGAGTAGCTGACAAGTTTTCGATCGCTTTGCGCAGCGGGGTAGGAAACAAAACACCCCGCACAACAAAATCGAGCAGTTTTTGAGCTCGCTTTCTAGCTCGCTTTCCGTCGAAACCGATCGAGAAAGCGAGCAGAAATGTCCGAAGAACCGATCGAAGCTCTTGATCGGTTGAAGCGTTTACGGTATTTCGAGAGAGCGCGCTGTATGTGTTTCCCGCTGCGCAAAGCGATCGAAAACTTGTCAGGCACTCGCTCAATGTAGCTAGAGAGCAAAAACCAATAACGATAAAGCGAGGTGAAAGGGAAAAGAGGGGAGAAAGAAAACGTGGGTGTGAAACATTTCTCGGCCATTATCATTTTTGCGCCATCACGGTCGTGTACCGGAGCTTTTTTGTCAAAAAGAGACAAACACATACAGCGCGCTCTCTCGAAATACCGTAAACGCTTCAATCGATCAAGAGCTTCGATCGGTTCTTCCGACGTTTCTGCTCGCTTTCTCGATCGGTTTCGGCGGAAAGCGAGCTAGAAAGCGAGCTCAAAAACTGCTAGATTTTGTTGTGCGGGTTATCTCTTTTTGACTAAAAAGCTCCGGTACGCGACCGTGTTGGCGCAAAAATGATAATGGCCGAAAAATTGTTCACACCCACGTTCTCTTTCTTCTCTCTTTTCCCTTTCACCTCGCTTTATCGTTATTGGTTTTTGCTCTCTAGCTACATGGAGCAATAGCTGACAAGTTTTCGATCGCTTTGCGCAGCGGGACCGCGTAAGCGTCAGAACCCAGAACTGACCTTACATAATACCCGCACAACAAAATCGAGCAGTTTTTGAGCTCGCTTTCTAGCTCGCTTTCCGTCGAAACCGATCGAGAAAGCGAGCAGAAATGTCCGAAGAACCGATCGAAGCTCTTGATCGGTTGAAGCGTTTACGGTATTTCGAGAGAGCGCGCTGTATGTGTTTATCTCTTTTTGACTAAAAAGCTCCGGTACGCGACCGTGTTGGCGCAAAAATGATAATGGCCGAAAAATTGTTCACACCCACGTTCTCTTTCTTCTCTCTTTTCCCTTTCACCTCGCTTTATCGTTATTGGTTTTTGCTCTCTAGCTACATGGAGCGAGTAGCTGACAAGTTTTCGATCGCTTTGCGCAGCGGGAAGCGATCGAAAACTTGTCAGGCACTCGCTCAATGTAGCTAGAGAGCAAAAACCAATAACGATAAAGCGAGGTGAAAGGGAAAAGAGGGGAGAAAGAAAACGTGGGTGTGAAACATTTCTCGGCCATTATCATTTTTGCGCCATCACGGTCGTGTACCGGAGCTTTTTTGTCAAAAAGAGACAAACACATACAGCGCGCTCTCTCGAAATACCGTAAACGCTTCAATCGATCAAGAGCTTCGATCGGTTCTTCCGACGTTTCTGCTCGCTTTCTCGATCGGTTTCGGCGGAAAGCGAGCTAGAAAGCGAGCTCAAAAACTGCTAGATTTTGTTGTGCGGGTTATCTCTTTTTGACTAAAAAGCTCCGGTACGCGACCGTGTTGGCGCAAAAATGATAATGGCCGAAAAATTGTTCACACCCACGTTCTCTTTCTTCTCTCTTTTCCCTTTCACCTCGCTTTATCGTTATTGGTTTTTGCTCTCTAGCTACATGGAGCGAGTAGCTGACAAGTTTTCGATCGCTTTGCGCAGCGGGTAAGCACAACCATACCCGCAAAACAAAATCGAGCAGTTTTTGAGCTCGCTTTCTAGCTCGCTTTCCGCCGAAACCGATCGAGAAAGCGAGCAGAAATGTCCGAAGAACCGATCGAAGCTCTTGATCGGTTGAAGCGTTTACGGTATTTCGAGAGAGCGCGCTGTATGTGTATGTCTCTTTTTGACTAAAAAGCTCCGGTACGCGACCGTGTTGGCGCAAAAATGATAATGGCCGAAAAATTGTTCACACCCACGTTCTCTTTCTTCTCTCTTTTCCCTTTCACCTCGCTTTATCGTTATTGGTTTTTGCTCTCTAGCTACATGGAGCGAGTAGCTGACAAGTTTTCGATCGCTTTGCGCAGCGGGTATGTAAACTCAAAACTTGACATTCAGCATAATTGACACAAAATAGAGAGTATAAATAAAACCAACTCCGATCTTGGCAGGTCAGATTCGTTCGGACTGTCAGGATAGGACTATGCCCATCCTACATCTATCGAGTTCTCATTTAAAGAGTTTAGATATGTCCCCTGCCCAAGGTAAGGCCTCTAAACTCCAACGTTTCCAGTAAGGGAAACCTCCTAAAGGTTTCTATGATCGCCTGGACGATCAAGTGTCGAACGTCCGCTTCGAAACAGTATCCACCTCAGTTCTACTTAATTCGGCAAACGATGACGAAGGCCACCCTGACCAACGCGAGTTCAAAGTTACTACATAGCAACCGTCCCAAAATCGAATATACCGTGACTATCCCAAAACATACCACATGGCAACCGTAACAGTCATCAAACACATTACATGGCGACCGTGACCTTAATCTGCAATCGGCGGGCAGAAGTATAAACAAATTATTTGTGATGCGTACAACGGTAACGTACAGCAATGTCGTGCTAACGCATCAAATAGTGTAAAAAAAAGTGCGTTTTTGACCATAACCGGTATACGACGGATAAAAGTGTCAAATGTGCAAATTTGTATTGAACAACGCAGCTGGCACAAGTGACCCATATAAAAAAAACAATCGCTATGAATGAGCGACCAAAAGCAAATACAGTGTGGTGTACAAAATGACAACTCATCGAAAATATAAGTGATGAACCGTTTGAAGGGCGAAAAAGTGTGATATAAAGCAATTATGTAAAAACAAAGTGTTTTGACAACCTTCCTCAACGTGCAAAAATGCAACAACATTATGAATAAACCCTTAAGCGATCAGTTTGCAAACTAGAGCTACCTTGAAGTGAGGAACATCGCATCGACCCCAAAACTAAAGTAAACGGAAATAATGATGTCATGAGTAATGAGAAGCAGTGCAGTGAAACCATAAGCAATACCTATGTAGAAGTGATGTTCATTTGAAAGGTGATAGAATGAATGGCGAGACTACGGTATACGAGATGTGACTAGTGTGATTGAATGGAACAACCGTTCCCAACGTGGAAGACGACAAGACATCGAGCGACGACTGATGACACCCTACAACTTCACATTAAGCACCAATTAAACACCGAGCACCGGTAACGAGCGTTACACCATGAGCAGCAACAATAACAAATACATGCTATGTATTTAAACAAGGTACAAGGTTACATACGTAAATATGAAATTTTACTGATGAGGCTGCATAAATATGCAAAAACTATTCGAGAAAATAGAAATATTAGATAAAATTTATGATCAGGTGAAACAGCTGAACAGATGTTATAGGCTTTGCGCGTTAACAACATTAAGGGATAATACTAAGGAAATATACGACGAAATACAAGAACTCCTACGAAAGCACGAATCGTCTATTAAAGATGAAATATTAACAAAGCTAGTTAAAAAGAGTAGATACGTATACTACGAAATAAATAAGTGCATAAAAATACACTTCGAGAGACATCCAGATTCGTTAAATACGACATTATCAGAGAACCAATTTGACATAACAATAGAAACGAAACCTGACAAAATGGCTGACATTATGGAATTGATTAAAATCACCACTTCTCTCATATCAAAGTATGATGGTAATGAGAATGATTTGAAAGGTGTGGTGTCAAACTTAAATGTATTAAAGAAAATAGTAAAGCCAGAAAATAAAGAAACAGTAATACAACTGGTACTAGGACGTCTAACAGGAAAAGCACGAATTGTAGTAGGGGAAGCCCAACTTCAATTGAAGATATAGTTAGCAAATTACAAGACAGGTGCAGCATAAAGGTAACACCAGAGATCGTAGTATCAAAAATGGACAATACTAAACAGACTGGAACGATAGAAGATTTTGGAAGCGTTATTGAAAAATTAACGCAACAACTAGAAGAGGCATACATTGCAGAAGAGATAGCGCCAGAAGTAGCTAGAAAAAAGGCAACTAAATCAGGAATCAGTGCATTGAGTTATGGACTTAAAGATGGCGAGACCAAAATTATAATGAGATCAAGTAAATTCGAAACCTTGCATGAAGCAATAGAGCAAGCTGTAAAGTTGGAGCTAGAGGATAGAACGAAAAAGGGAAAGAATGATCAGACAAAGATCCTATATTCAAACGCTACCAGGAACAATAGAGGGTATGGAAACAACTACCAAGGAAGGAACAAATTCAACAAATTCTCAAATAATAATAGATATCAGACACAAATCCCACCCAGGTTCCCACCCGCAAGATATGGACAGAACAACAACAGAAATAATAATAACTTCAGATATAACAACAATAACACTAACAACAACAGAAATCAGCATGCAAATCGACAAAATTATTCCAACAGAAACCAGTACGTACAATCAAATAGAAATAATAGCAATTGGCAAAATAATCGAGCGCCTATTCATAACACAGTAACAGCCGAAGAACAGAATAATTTTTTAGGCCACTCTCAAGTATCAGAAAATACCCTATACTAACCATAAACACTGATGCAGATAATTTTGTTAAAGTTAAAATAGAAATTGCAAAGAAAATCTATAGCACACTCATCATAGATACAGGAGCAACCGTATCCGTACTTAAAGCTAGTAAATTAAAACCAGGTTGCAAGATCAATACATCTAAAAAATTAACTTTGATAAGCTCTAGTGACCATGAATCAGAGACTTTAGGTACTGCTATGACAACAATTCACTTTGGCGATAATTCCATTATACACGAATTTCATATAATAGAAGACGTAGAATCCATTTTTTCTGACGGACTGTTAGGAAAAGACTTTATAAAGCACAGATGTATTGTTGATTATGTTAATTGGATGATATACTTCTCATCTGATAACGGATTGATTTCACATCCAATAGAAGACATGTAAATGGAAATTATATTTTACCAAAACGAAGTGAAGTAGTTCGAAAAATAACCATACCAAACTTGACAGAGGATTCAATCATCTTATCACAGGAAATCCAACCAGGAGTATTTTGCGGAAACACAATAGTCTCAAAACGTAATCAGTATATCAAATTCATTAATACCACAGATAAAGATGTTTCTTTTAACATAAAATCTTATACACCAGAAGTTGAACCATTAAGAGAGTATGAGGAATTACAGAAGAAACTTAACACATCTAAGGAACGAATTCAGAAAATTCATAACAAAATCCATATAGAAAATATTCCACAAATAGCACGAGAAGAGTTAGAAAACCTTATCACAAAATTCTCGGATATATTTTGTTTAGAAGATGAACCGGTCTCTACTAACAATTTTTATACCCAGGAAATTTCATTGAAAGATAACATTCCTTCTTATATACCAAATTATAAACAAATACATTCACAAAGTGAGGAAATGCAATCGCAGGTAGAAAAGATGTTGAAAAATAACATTATTGAACATTCTGTTTCGTCATATAATTCACCGATACTATTAGTACCAAAGAAATCAGTTGAAGGCAAAAAGAAATGGCGTTTAGTAGTGGATTTTCGGCAATTGAACAAGAAAATTTTACCAGACAAATTCCCTTTACCTCGCATAGACACGATACTAGATCAGCTAGGAAGAGCCAAATATTTCAACACATTGGATTTGATGTCAGGGTTTCATCAAATCAAGCTTGATAAAAATTCGAGAAAATACACAGCTTTTTCCACGCCTACAGGCCACTATCAGTTTACAAGAATGCCATTTGGACTCAACATTAGCCCAAACAGCTTTCAAAGGATGATGGCTATCGCTATGGCTGGTTTAACACCAGAGCTAGCATTTGTATATATAGATGATATTATAGTTACTGGATGCAGTGCACGGCATCATATCAGTAATTTAGGTAAAGTTTTTGATAGGCTAAGAAAATATAACCTTAAACTAAATGCAGAAAAATGTTGTTTCTTCAAAACAGAAGTAACGTACTTAGGTCATAAAATAACAGATAAAGGAATTTATCCAGACGACGCGAAGTTTGACACAATTAAAAACTTCCCGATTCCTACTAATGCTGATGAAGCAAGACGTTTTGTCGCATTTTGTAATTATTATCGTAAATTTGTACAGAATTTTGCTAAGATAGCTAAACCTATTAATAATTTGATTAAGAAAAATGTTAAGTTTGCATGGACTTCAGAATGTCAAGCAGCTTTTGATACATTGAAACAAAGCTTACTCTCACCCACAATTTTACAATATCCAGATTTTAAAAAGCAATTCATAATTACGACAGACGCATCGGATATGGCATGTGGTGCAGTGATATCACAAATAACAGATGGAAACGATTTACCAGTCGCGTTTGCGAGTAAAAGTTTTACACCAGGAGAGAAGAATAAGCCAATTATCGAGAAAGAGCTTACAGCTATACATTGGGCAATTAATTATTTTAAACCTTATGTATATGGACAAAAATTATAGTTAGAACAGATCATAGACCATTAGCATACTTATTTGGTATGAAAAATCCTACTTCTAAGCTTACTAGAATGAGACTAGATTTAGAAGAATTTGACTTTGAAATAGAATATTTAGCAGGTAAAGCTAATGTTGCGGCAGACGCACTATCAAGAGTAATCCTTAACTCAGATGACCTAAAAGCATCAATACCAAAATCCAAAACGATTTTAATGGTTAATACAAGAGCCATGGTTAAGAAAAATAACGAGAAAACTGATATAAACAAAGACGAACCAATCGCAACAACAGGGATTGATCACCCCGCGATGTGGAAAACAGATAGACCTTTAGAAGTGAGAAAAGTACTAAAAATAGGTACGCAGAGAATTAAAAACAACGTTGAATTCATAATATACAACCATTCATATAGTAAAGCACTAGGAAAATTTCTTTTGAGAAATGATGTAAATGGAAGTCAAGCATTAGAGTTTGCTCTTCTAGAAATGTGCAAATCGCGAAACAATATGGAAGAAATAAGCTAGCATGGTCAGAAGAAGATCATTTATTCGAAGAATATTCCCAACAAACTATTAAGGAAATAGCCAACAGAGCCATTACCAACTTTGAAATAATCCTGTTTACTCCAACTAGATGGATAACAACAGAAAAAGACAGGCTGAGAATAATTTCAGATTATCATATGACCCCTTCGGGAGGACATATAGGCCAGTACAGACTGTACCAGAAAATAAGGGAAAAATATAAATGGAAAAATATGAAAGATGATATCAAGAAATACGTCAGTGCCAAGGTGGAATGTATAATGAGGTGTAGTTATAGCGCTTTTGGCGATCCCCCCCCTGGGCTCCGATTTTGACAGATGGTTTTCCGCTTGCATATGTATTGATGGATTGTTTACGTTTTGCATGGTCAATATTTGGTGGAGATCAATTTGGGTGAATATTTTAGTTTATTAGAACACAGCCCGTGATTTAACATGGAAATTTTCCATCGAGAACAAGAAGCGCTCGCCAAACTCGGAAAACTAACTGTCAGTTTTCTTCGTCGATTCTTCTTCCTCCTAGCTGTCAAAACGGGCTTATAACTTGACCTGATATCTTTACGGTCCTTGGTCAGTGCTCTATTTGGCAGTTACATTAGTGGGGGTGCAAAACAATTATATGAACAAGCTAAGATGGCGGCAAGCTATCGGTTCTGTTTGAATCAAAAAGTTGAAAGATTTCGAAGAGAACCCGTTAAAGCCGTGAAAGTTTCGGTTGAAATCTTTATTCGCCTTCTAAGGCGACTAAGGCCTTAAATGCCTTTTAAATGCCATCAAAGCCGTTTAATGCTGGTAGGGATATAAATGCGATTAGCGAGTTCAAACTGTATCATATATGTTGTAATTTTCAAACCAGTTAAATGAAAAAAGTTCTCATATAACGAGGAAATGAACACACACTTTCTTGATTAGGAACCGAAAGCGTAATCACTGCTCTATTTAACAGTTACATTTGATAGGGTACAAAACCGATATATAGACAAGCTAAAATGGCGGCAAGCTATCTGTTCTCGTTGAAACAATAAGATGAAAGATTTCGAAGAGAACCCGTTACAGCCGTGAAAGTTTCGGTTGAAATCTTTATTCGCCTTCTAAGGCGACTAAGGCCTTAAATGCCTTTAAAATGCCATCAAAGCCGTTTAATGGTAGTAGGGATTGTATTTGATATTTTTCAATCGATAGAAGTCATTATAACAGTGATAATTTGCCAAAAATGCAGGTGACCATTTCGCCAAACCTAACCATTTTGCCCCAGGTTCCCCTAATCAAAAAAAAAAGGATGCTGTTCAAAAATCTATTGGGACTATTAAAAAAAAAAGTATGCTGCTAGACTAAACTCAATTGAAAAACCTTGTAAAGCAACAACGCATAGACAAAGCGCGACGAAAATTCTACTACTACTTCCCAGGTGACAACCCAGGTGACAACTGTTCTACATTTTTAGCTTAAACTCCTCCTGAACAGCTCGATTTAACCCATTGCCATAGCAGCTTGAAAACATGGGCGTGTGAGTGAACAACGATGTGTTGAAGCGTTGAAGTTTATGTCAGAACTACGGTAGAAGCCAGACAAACAAGAAGCTTGCAGTTTCGTCCTAGGTCTACAACAACCAAACTGTTGTGGGTAGAGCTGCAGAGCCCTGGATTCGCCGTAGCAGTTGCGCTGCTGCTGGCCGACATCCAGGAATCGACACTGCGCTCACGCCGCACTTAGCGATGCGCGCTAAGTGTGTGCAGAGCGCACCTAACGCGAGAGAGTGTGTAACAGGCTACCGGTCGAGCAGGGCTCCCGGTAGGGATCACGGTGCGGCTCGTGCGCGCGGCCTCATACTCAATGTACAGCAATTATCCGCAGTACGCGATACTCGATATACGCGAATTCGCAGTACGCGATTGCTCTAAATTTGACAGCTCCATGTGTTTTTTGCAAAAATTTAAATCTTTGAAATATTTTATGCTCTTTTTGAATTTCGTTAATGTTCTTTTTGCATTTTGGATTAAATTTTTGCAAAAGATACCTGTTTTACAACAAAAAACTTTAATGCAAAATTCTGTGGCGATATTTTTCAACCCTCGAACAAGTAGTGTAAACTATTTTACCATACAAATCCGCTATACAGCAATTATCCGCAGTACGCGATACTCGATATACGCGAATTCACAGTACGCAATTCCTCTATATTTGACAGCTCCATGTGTTTTTTTTTCAATTATTTTAATTCTTTGAAATATGTTTCATTTTTTTTTTAATTTCCTTTATGTTCTAAAAGCATTTTGCATTAAATTTGTGCAAAAGATACCTGTTTTACAACAAAAACCATTAATGCACAACTCTGTGGCGATATTTTTCAACCCTCGAACCGGTAGTGTAAACTATTTTGCATAGGAATCCGCTATACGCGAAAAACTCGAGATACGCTTTTGAGCTCGGTCCCGTACGATAGCGTATATCGGATAATGACTGTACGCGAAAACTCGAGATACGCTATTGCGCTCGGTCCCGTACGATAGCGTAAATTGGATAATGACTGTATCCCGCACAACAAAATCGAGCAGTTTTTGAGCTCGCTTTCTAGCTCGCTTTCCGCCGAAACCGATCGAGAAAGCGAGCAGAAACGTCCGAAGAACCGATCGAAGCTCTTGATCGATGAAGCGTTTACGGTTGTTCGAGAGAGCGCGCTGTATGGGGTTTTCTCTTTCTGTCAAAAAAAGCTCCGGTACACGACCGTGATGGCGCAAAAATGATAGTGGCCGAAAAACAGTTCACACCAACGTTCTCTTTCTCCCCTCCTTTCCCTCTTCCACATCTTTTCACCTCGCTTTATCATTATTAATTCCTGCTCTGTAGCTACATTGAGCGAGAGGTTGAGAAGTTTTCGATCGTTTTGCGCAGCGGGATTCCAAAGTGACATTTTCGAGCAGATTGTTAGCGTTTTTCGAGTTGCTGGAAGCTTACCCACTGCGCAAAGCGATCGAAAACTTCTTAACCACCCCCCGCACAACAAAATCGAGCAGTTTTTGAGCTCGCTTTCTAGCTCGCTTTCCGCCGAAACCGATCGAGAAAGCGCCCGCTGCGCAAAGCGATCGAAAACTTGTCAGCACTCGCTCAATGTAGCTAGAGAGCAAAAACCAATAACGATAAAGCGAGGTGAAAGGGAAAAGAGAGAAGAAAGAGAACGTGGGTGTGAACTATTTTTCGGCCATTATCATTTTTGCGCCAACACGGTCGCGTACCGGAGCTTTTTTGTCAAAAAGAGACATACACATACAGCGCGCTCTCTCGAAATACCGTAAACGCTTCAACCGATCAAGAGCTTCGATCGGTTCTTCGGACATTTCTGCTCGCTTTCTCGATCGGTTTCGGCGGAAAGCGAGCTAGAAAGCGAGCTCAAAAACTGCTCGATTTTTGTGCGGGCGAGCAGAAATGTCCGAAGAACCGATCGAAGCTCTTGATCGGTTGAAGCGTTTACGGTATTTCGAGAGAGCGCGCTGTATCCCGCAAAACAAAATCGAGCAGTTTTTGAGCTCGCTTTCTAGCTCGCTTTCCGCCCCCCCCCGAACCGATCGAGAAAGCGAGCAGAAATGTCCGAAGAAACCGATCGAAGCTCTTGATCGGTTGAAGCGTTTACGGTATTTCGAGAGAGCGCGTTGTATGTGTATGTCGCTTTTTGACAAAAAAAGTCTGGTACGCAACCGTGTTGGCGCAAAAATGATAATGGCCGAAAAATGTTTCACACCCACGTTTTCTTTCTCCCCTCTTTTCCCTTTCATCTCGCTTTATCCTTATTGGATTTTGCTCTCTAGCTATATTGAGCGAGTGGCTGACAAGTTTTCGATCGCTTTGCCCAGCGGGCCCGCGCTTTCGAGAGAGCGCGCTGTATGTGTATGTCTCTTTTGACTAAAAAAGCTCCGGTACGCGACCGTGTTGGCGCCAAAAATGATAATGGCCGAAAAATAGTTCACACCCACGTTCTCTTTCTTCTCTCTTTCCCTTTCACCTCGCTTTATCGTTATGGGTTTTGCTCTCTAGCTACATGGAGCGAGTAGCTGACAAGTTTTCGATCGCTTTGCGCAGCGGGATGTTTATCTCTTTTTGACTAAAAAGCTCCGGTACGCGACCGTGTTGGCGCAAAAATGATAATGGCCGAAAAATTGTTCACACCCACGTTCTCTTTCTTCTCTCCTTTCCCTTTCACCTCGCTTTATCGTTATTGGTTTTTGCTCTCTAGCTACATGGAGCGAGTAGCTGACAAGTTTTCGATCGCTTTGCGCAGCGGGATGTTTATCTCTTTTTGACTAAAAAGCTCCGGTACGCGACCGTGTTGGCGCAAAAATGATAATGGCCGAAAAATTGTTCACACCCACGTTCTCTTTCTTCTCTCTTTTCCCTTTCACCTCGCTTATCGTTATTGGTTTTTGCTCTCTAGCTACATGGAGCGAGTAGCTGACAAGTTTTCGATCGCTTTGCGCAGCGGGGTGCGCAGCTTTGTTTTTTGCTCGCACACATTCTTCTCCATCCGCCCCCTCCCCTCTTCATTATACGTATATACATCGTTGGTGGTATTGTAGTGTGTGGGTTGAGACATTATGACAATCTGTTCTCCACAGTTCTGCGCACACGGTTTTATTTACTTGGTGTTCGTTCTCTGGAAAGGTAGGCCGGCAGAATCAAGATTAAATGTTAGATTTATATAGTGTCAATTTTACTTACCGTCGATTTGGATCCGTCGTCCTAGCAAGTGAGCTAAATGATAAGGATAAGTTTTGTTATTTTAAGTTAGGTTTTATTGATATTAGGGCAAGTGATAAAAGATACATAGAACAATAGCTTGGTTGAACGCAGATTTTCTCAGGAAATGTTTTTGCTGTCACAGATCTGCGTGTGGAAATATTTCCTGTGTAGTTGGTTATAAATTTTGCGTTGTATGATTGATGATTCATTTAATTTAAGCATATTGATCAAAAACCTCGCTCCTGGACGTGTTTTGCGATGGATAAAACAAAACGACTAAAATCTTCAACGAATTCTACAATGGTATCC